>NW_020215619.1:17986-22644 GCF_003070985.1 Temnothorax curvispinosus | reverse complement strand
CGTACCAATAAATTATAAGCGGAGTACGATGTTTTAAGTAGCTAAAATAATAAAACATAGTAAAAATTCATAGATGGATATTACACAATACAAAATTTACTATACTAACCGCCACGAAAGAGTCCAAATTCAAACTAATAATATGTGCAGTAGTAAATTCGATAGGCACAATCGCGCGTTTCATAATTATTAGGAGATCTCTTTTGACGCTGTTATTCAACATTGGCCATTTTATTTGGAAAATGCTGTCCGATAATTGAACGCTCTGCAAATTAATATGCAAAATAATATTTTTCTTATTTAAGAGTTTTAAATATATAAAATAATAAAATACTTTTTAAATATTTCTATGTACAACATGTTATCATTTTATAATATTTTTATTTAGGCGAAACTATAATGTGTGATTTAATATGATTATTATGAATAATGAATATAACAGTAATGCGACACAAATTATGAGATGAAAAAGGACTAGATATATCTCAATTAGACATACCTTTGATTTAATTTTGTGACCAAACCAACAATAAATAAATATTTCTGTTAACATGCAGCACGTAAATCCAATTAATCCAATACTGTCTGTGTTTAACGACGATTGGCTCAACTGATACAAATTAGAGCATATTATCAATGTGCTTATTATGAACTGTAATCCGATTATTTGTGAAAATTTTGCATTTATCGAACACGCAAATCTGAAATCAAATTTTTAATTTTATAATATGCGGATATGTATGTTGCATATTGATCCAAAAGCATGACTTATTATTTAAAAACAGCTATATATTATAATAATTATTGTGGTTTAAAAGAATTTAATGATGCAGATTGGAACGTGTTAACAACATAGCATAAAAAATAAATATAAATGAGTCGTTTAGATATAAAAGGAAAGATAATAACAAATTATATTATTTAGTTATCTTAAATCAAAATTTTAGATTTTTCTTTTTACAATAATAGAAATTAAAGAATTTTAATGTATACTGTTGTTTTGTTTTACAGGATAATTGTAATTAAGTACATCATGGAAATCGTGAATTTTATATATAACGTTTTTTTAGTTAACTAAATATATAAAAATATATATAAAATTATTATTAGGATGACTAACTCAAATATACTGTTATGATGGCGTATGCAGTAGTCCAAGATACTTTGATCACTTAAGATCTTCTTTAAGCGATGTTCCAACATCTCTATTTGACAATATACGTGCATTAAGAATCCACATATGAGAGTATCGCAGGCGACGTTCACACTAGCACAATAAAACGTGCTCAGAATTTGGTGAGCATACGTAACGCAAAACACCATGTAAGATGAATAATCGTATGGCACCCATTCTCTATACGTTAACTTTCTGTGTCTAAAATCAGTGAGCAATGACATCAAACTCATAAACGTCCATGATGTCGCAATCAAAATCGAATAGCGTAATGTATTAGACCTAAAAATTTATGTCTCAAAAGAAATCATAGTTAAATAAAAGTTAAATATATATAATTTATATAATATATATTTACCGTATTAATGTATCAAATTTTTGACGAATTCCCAACTCGGCTGGATCCAACGGTTTAAATGGTTCCTCGTTAAGTGCAGTAATTAATGTTGTAACATTCTCATAATTTAGCCACATTATCAGTAATTTGAAACCAGAAACGGACACATTTAAAGCCATGTATAAAATATTAGTAAAGTCGTCGGGATTGTCGACGTTCAGCAAAATATCCATAAATTGTAAAAAAGCAAAAGTATATAAAATGGTAATTATAAATATTCTGTAGAGATTGTAAATAGCACGTCTAAATTGCGATGTCCAAGTTAGCGGTCGAAAGCACCCAACAAACGTAACGATTAAAAATGTAAACTTTAAAATATGCATTTTTGTCTTGTTTGAATTTAAAAAAATACAAATATATTTGCTTATGTAACGTATGTTACAAGCTTCGATACTGTTTTAGAAATTTTGAAAATATTTAAACCACATTTATTATTTTTAAGATAGTTTTAACTTGACAGGTTCTTTATTGCAGTGAAGTAAAGACAAAAATGTTATTTCAAGAGAGTGTACTTAGGAATGTCTATAGACTTGTGACGCGGTTCTCTGATAATAAACGTTGACAATAAGTCCTCTCTCTTCTTACATAATTAATAACCGTATGTTCATGATACCAAATTTGCAACAATTCTCTTCAAAGCGATATTTACGCAAAATAGCAAGACAAATTATTTCTACATGCAACTTTTCTCTCTGATATAAGAGATCAACTATTTTCATATATTATACTTACAGAAGAAAAGGCAAAATTCTAATATAACAAAGAAAAGAGAGTAAATTCTTTAAAGACACATTAATAAAGTATTAGGTAAAAATAATGTCTACAATAATACCTCGATGCATCAAAGACAAAATATTTTATTTGATATTGCCTTTGCTTAGAAGTCGTTCAATCTTGATTCTCACACATGCAATATAGAAAGATAAAGAGACATTAGAGGTATGCGTTTATAAAGCTTAAAACAGTCAAGCATATGGAAAAAAAGATCTTCTGATATTTCATTTATTAACGTCAAGTTCTTTTCTGAATGTGCAATTTCAGTTTTCTTTCTTTAACTATACAACATGATTTATTTTATAATTCTTCTAATCACTCTACATATGGATATTGGAAAAAAGTCAATGGCATATGTCAACGCCTTATACGAGGTATCATATATTTTATATTCAATTATAACATATACAGTGGATCAAAACAGTATTTGCACATCCAGTTTTCTTACAATAACTTTATTCGAAGGAATAATACATAAGTACAAATTGTGTCCATAAGTAACTTATTACATATACTGTATGTAATAAATTACTTATGGATACAGTTATACTTATGTATTATTCCTTCGAATAAAGATAACGAAAACTTGGTGTGTAAATACTTTTTTGATCCATTGTAAACACAAAACTTATATGTACATTAAAGTAGAGAGTGACTTTGACAGTATTAAATTAAAATATATAACATTTATAGATATGTTCCTTTGGTAGTATGTATAAAAATACTTTTAAAATATAAAAAACAATGTCGTATACATGTACATACATATATTTTATACAACTATAGCTAATAAATAAAATAAACATTAGATTTATTACTAATAACAATCATTTTATTACAATTTTTTATAATTACTATAATTAACTTAACTTGTTTTGTTTTATTTATCATTTACTTTCTATTATTCTTGTACCTGTATTAATAAGTTATAAACAGAATATGATGTTTTAAGCAACTGAAATGATAAAAAAACACTAAACATTATTAGAATCACGATAATATTTATATAATAAATAGGCGAGCAATATTATATAATCTATGTGCATAATCAAATTTACAAAGGAATTATAGAAGATTTATTAGATAATTAAATGTAACTGTGAAGCAGAAATAAAGCTTTGTGAAGTACTTTGATTATTTAAATTATAATAAAATTTTATAGGTACATTGGGATAAATATTTATATACTTACCGATACAAAGGAATCCAAATTCATAGTCAAGATATATAAAGAAGAAATTTCAATGGGTGTCATTGCACGTTTCATAATTATCAACAAGCTCTTCTTAACATTATTGTTCATTTTTGGCCACTCCATTTGAAAAATGCTATCTGTTAATTGGAGACTCTGCGAAATAATACGTAAAATATTATATTTATCACTTCTAAGCTTTTGTTCTATGAGATATACCTTCAATTTGACTTTGTTTCCAAACCAACAATAAATAAATATCTGCGTTAGCATTGCGCCTGTGAATGTAATTAATGAAAAATGGTCTGCGTTGAAAGTTGACTTAGTCAATTGATACAAATTTGTGCATGTTATCATAACACTCGCCATAAATTGAAATCCAATTATTTTTGTAAAATTTATATTCACTAACTGCGAAAACCTGCAATTGAGATTTTGCGTTTAGAGAATCGTAAACTTATATATGTATAGAGCAAATAAAGTTTATGAATAATAAGTTAACTTACTTATTATGATTTTAATGCTAAAATTAATTATGAAAAAAGTTACGATAAAAATGAGAACTGATTGAAAAGATTAATGCTTTAATAAAATAGTAATATATATCCATAAATAGCAAATATATCCATAAATAAGACGATAAAAGTAAGTAAGTGGTAGAAGTATATGTATAATTAACAATTATTTATATAATGACAATTACACTTCAACAATAATAGTAAAAGTAAGTACATTTTAAACATTTTAGTGCACTTAATCATTTGGACATATAGCATAGAATTTTTAACCTACTTCTTTATAATCAAAGAAATATCAATCAAATAAAAACGGAGAAAATATATGACTTCTATCGCACAACTTTGCTAAATAAATTACATATGATAGCAATGCTGAATAAGGTATAACTTTTGGGCGCTAAAATGATAACTAACTCAAAAATTCGATTATGATGCCGTACGCAATAAGCAACAGTAAGTTGATTGCTTAAAATTTTTCTCAGACGATATTCCAAAATCTCAATTTGACAACATATGTGCATAAACAATCCGCACACAAGGCTATCTATTGCGACGCTTACAATACCGCTATAACATGCGCTTAAAAGTTGTTGAGCATATGTG
>NW_020215619.1:2805-17976 GCF_003070985.1 Temnothorax curvispinosus | reverse complement strand
AATTTTTTATTATTTAAAAAAATGACTAGACATGTGCAGATCAGATTAACAAATTAACATATTAATGAAGCCGTAAAAACACGATATATCTATAATATCTATATAATAGTAAAAGTTAATATTGTTAACATGTACATTTTAGCGATTGTATAAACCATCTAAAATAATTATATTTTGGTTTAGTATAAAATCTTGAATTTTTTTTCTTGCAATTGTAAAAAATGTGAATGAAAAAGGTAGAAAAAAGCGTAATGATTTCTATCATGGTTTTATTAAGTAATATATATAATAGCAATGCTAAATAATAGATATATCATTTTCCGGCATTAATATAATAACTAACTGTAAAATTCGGTTGTGATGGTGTATGCAGTAGCCCAGAGTAAATTGATTGGTTAAGATATTCTTTAGGCGATATTCCAAGATCTCGATCTGGCAACATATATGCATTAAGAGTCCACATAAAAGGGTATCGCAAGCGACGTTCACACTAGCACAGTGGAAGGTACTTATCATTTGCTGAGCGTAAGTTAAACAGTAAGTTATGTAAGACGAATAATCGTATGGTACCCATTCTCTATACGTTAATCTTTTGTGCCTAAAATCAGTGAATAACGACATCATGGCGATGAACGAGCATGTTGTTCCAATTAAGCTCGTGTAACGTAACGTGTTGTTCCTAGAAGATGATTGAAGAAATTGTTCTAAGCTTCGTAGAACATTAATTGTAAAGAAGATAAAGAATTTGAAATAATTGTACATTTATTCTTTGTGATAAATAATATACTACTATTTAATAATACTATAATTGAATTTGATTCCTTTAAATTAATTTATTATTAAATTATTTAAAATTTTATTAATACAAATTTGCTTTGCATTTTTGAAATATATTAAATTTTTTAAATAATAAATCTAAAAATAAATCTAAATTTTTAAATTACGTTAGAATTTGTAATATATTTTTAAAGAAATGTACTAATTATATGTACAAAATATTGAATTAAGGAAATATCTATAATGTTACATAAAAGATTGAAGATTATTTAATTAAGAATTATATTTACCATATTATTTTATCGTACTGCCGTCGAATTTTTATCTCATCCAAATTTAAGGGCTTAAATGGCACTTCATTGAGACAGTTAATTAACGCTGCAATCTTCTCATAATTTAACCACACGATAAACAACTTATAACATGCAGCAGATGAGGTTAACATCATGTTTAAATTATTAGTAAAATCGTCAGGATTGTCAACGTTTAGAACAATGTCCATAAATTGCGACATTGAAAAAAAAAAATAACATGCTAATTACATATACCCTGTAAATATTATAAATTGTCTGTTTAAACAGAGATGTCCACGAAAGTGGTCGAAAGCATCCAGTGATCATAATAATTTTACGCGTTAATTTCAAAATATCCATTATTATAGCTTCCTCGTTTAATTAGGAAATAAAGAAAATATATAATGTATAATTATATGTAATTGTATAACGTGTATTGCCATATATTTATGATATTGATTGATAGAAATCTTTGAACGATGTTCACACAACAATATATCTTCAACTTTAACTTAACAAAGTTTCTATCACGCAGTAAAAAGAATCAGATAACATTATTTCAAGAGGGTGCACCGTTAAATGTCTATAGACGTATGATGCGATTCTTCGACGGTGACGATATTTCTCGACGATATTTTTTCTTTTCTATTGCATATTTAATATCCCTATCTTTATAACATAAAACCTGCGATACAGCAATATCTATGTAAGGTAGCTCTAGTATAATGACTTCTACCTGCAACTTTTATTACACATGAGATGTATATTTTTATTATATTTCTTTTCTTCTAGATAGATAGCAAAATTGTAATATAATCAAGAGAGGAAGAAACAAATTCTTCAAAGTTCATTAATAATTCAATCGCTTTATATGTCACTTGTTGGTAGGGGCAAGTTTATTTCATTTATTATCGTATTCATCTAGAAGATAGAGATACCTCGCTCAGTATATTTATTGTTACAATATGATTACGCAAGAAGCACTTTAAAGTTATGCTTTATATAAAGCTGTAATTATAATCTTCGTAACTTCGTAATATTTCAAAATATATTATTTCTCGTTACACAAAGTATATTATTTATTAGACCCACATCGTAATTAAACAAAAGAATAACAATACAAGGTATGCACTTATATAAGGCTGGAGAGTCAGGCAGGAAATATAATTAATGGTTTTAATAATATCTTGAAATTTTTATGATACATTTTTTATATTTGCAATGATGTTTTTTCGAATAGACTGTGTCGAATAGTATGTGTATGACATCTTTACGATTTTCCCAGTATCGTCCTGCATATGAAAATATTAAAACAAACGGTATTTGAAACGTTATTTGAAAAAAAAAATATTTTAAGATTTATTACATATTTTAAATATATTTTAGTATAAAAAAAACATTTGTTGAAAAAATTAATTGTTATCAATGCCTAGAATAATTTAGTCTTATGTTAATGCAAGAATTTTCTGCACTTGTTTACTTGTTAACAATATTTAATATTTACTAATAATTAATTGACGTACATCTAGTATTGGTGCTTTTTTCAAGGGACTTAATAAATATCTTCTACTTATCTTTGTATCCACTTTCATATCGTTATTCCTGTATTTTTACTAGCAAGTTGTAAGCAGAATACGACGTTTTAAGCAACTGCAATAATTATAAATATATTTAATCTTTTTTAAAATCTTTGAAAAAGATTATCCAAAGTTGAAATTTATATAAATTTTAGTACTATATTACATAATTATCAACCATGGTAAATGTTACATATAAATAATGACCAATATTTATTTTGAAAAACTTATTACTAAAATCTTGACCAAAAGATAAAAGATAAAAATTTTATTAGTTAAAGAAATTAAATTTTATAACATACTATGTTTTATACTGACCGCTACAAAAGAGTCTAGGTTCATGTTAAGAATGTGTGCAGTGTGTGTAAACTCAATAGGTCTCATCGCGCGATTCATAATTATCAAAAGGCTTCTTTTAGTTTTATTATCCAACGCTATCCATTCTGTTTCGAAAATATTATCGACTAATTGAAAGCTCTATAAATTCATATATTTTAACATACAAAATGTTTTGCTTTCAGGTTCTTTGTAAAAAAAACGTGTAATAATCTAGACAATACGCATGTCTTTATGACGTCTTTTTAGTCATGCGGATTGTCTGGGAATGTAATTCTCATATATGTACAGGGAGTATCAGACCATCTGTCCCATTCAACTTTTTCCGTAAACGCGAGGCGACAGGTAGTTGGAGAGAGATGTTAACCCTTAAACCCTGTTCGAGGAATCAAATGAATGCATTTCTGTTTACTGAAATTAACCGGAGGTAATAGCAACTGGAGTCAATTTTGAAATCTCCAACATAGGAACATATGTCGTGTAGAGTATTGTTCAATAAAGCTTAAAAAAAGAAACATCATCTTTTATTTAAACATAATCGCAGTATTTCCAATCGTCGAGGAGAAACGACTGGAAAATTGAGAGGTGATGGTGTCGAAATTATAATACAAAGTTTCGTATGGTTTTCTCCAACTTCTTGTCACCTTGCGCTTATGGGAAATGGGTGGGACGGGTGGTCTGATGCACCTTGTACATATATACACATATATAAATATATGCATACCATTAGTTTGAGTTTATTTCCAAACCAACAATAGATGAAAATTTCTGCAAGTACACACGATGTATATGAGAATAAACCAATGAAATTAGCGTTAAATTTATTTCTAGATAGTTGGTACAAATTTGAGCACATTATGAATGTACTTGCTACGAATTGAAATGCGATTATCTTCGTGAATTTCGCGTTGGTCGCGTATGCGTATCTGCAAACAGAATATTTTTATACTGAGCATTATAATTAATTGTGTTGGATAAATTGAAAGACATAAATAATTGTTACATGCCATTTAACATGTTAAAAATAAAAAATAATTTTGATATACGACTTTTGGAACATAGGCGATTTCGGAAATTTTAACCATATAATGTATTAAAATAACATGTATTAAGAAAATGTATTAGGATGGTGTATTAAGATAGACTTAACATCGCAAATCAGTAACAAATTTATTATGAAATATATCTGCATAAATATAAGAATAAACAGAATAAATAGAATTAATACTATAATAGAATATCCTTTTTAATTAATTTAAAAACATATTTCATGTAAATAAAAAAACTTTAAGATATATTACCAAATTAAAAAATTATAGAATATTCCAAGATTAAGTCTAACAAGATTATCACAAGACTAACTCGATTATGTGATGATGATGGCGTACACAGTCGCTGAGAGTATAGTGCCCATATATGATACCTTTCAAGCGAGATTCTAATATCGTAATCTGACAGCATAGATGCAGTAGCAAACCGACAATGAGACAGTCACAAGCAACGTTAATAATGCACGAAGCCACTCCGCCTACGATTTGATGAGCATATGTGAGAGAAAACATCACGAACGACGAGTAATCATATGGTATCCATCCTCCGAATGTTAACTG
Source organism: Temnothorax curvispinosus (assembly GCF_003070985.1). Classification (NCBI taxonomy): domain Eukaryota; kingdom Metazoa; phylum Arthropoda; class Insecta; order Hymenoptera; family Formicidae; genus Temnothorax; species Temnothorax curvispinosus. The sequence goes on along the minus strand of NW_020215619.1, from coordinate 13,383 downwards.
CCTCTTTCTGAAATTCGTCAGTAATGATACCAAGATCTGAAATGCGCAACTGACTGCAACCAACATAGCATAACACATTGCGTTATTTCTAGAAAAAATAAGAAAGTGATTACGCCTTTATCTCGTAAGACGAAAATGTCTTTTACTTTGGTAGAAAAACAATATTTTCTACATGTAATCAAAGTTATGCAACTAATATATAAAATATAAATAATTTTAAACGTATATAGATATAATTCTGTTAATAATACAGAATTCTGTTAATAATATCTATTAACCCCTATTAGCTTCTCACACTTCCAAATTTTTACGGGTTTCCCACATTGGGGTACAGGCTACTCCACGTCGTATATTTAGCTAAAACTATATGAAAAAATCAACTAATTTTAAGTCACTTTTTTCCATCGATACGCCAGACATTAAGGAATATGCCTATGAATAAGAAAATATGAAAAATACAGTAGTTTTGAAAATATTCGTTTGTAAAGAAAAGGTAAATTCTCGAAGTAGCAAACTAGAGAATTTTACCTGAGGTTACAGGCACCCCAGTGTGGGAAGCTAGGGTTAATAATATTAAGAGTGATATCTATAAAAAGTCTTTGGGAAAAATGCTGTAATGATTTTCTAAACATTTCGTTAGATAAAAGATTACAATATTTATAAAATTAATATTCAAATGGCTCCGAGAGGATTAAAATTCAGTATGAAGAATAGTCTTATTATTTTTAATAGACAAATATTATTCTAGCCATAGTAAACGCCGACAAATCGTCAGAAACACAATTCTGGTTGAAGTAGTAAAATCCCTCCCCCCCCCAATTTAATTTATAAAATTAATATTATAATCTACATATCTGCCAAATTTTATAATTATTTACACAATTCTTACAAATCAAGTACCGTAAATAAAAAAATGATTTTTTTTTTTACTTACTGTATTACTTTGTCGAATTTACGTCGAATTTCGATTTCGACAGGTACTAGTGGCTTAAATGTTCCTTCCGTAAGATTCTGAATTAATTCCGCTAAACTCTTATGATTCACCCATAGATCTAGTATTTTGTAGCACGAAGAGAACAGGGTCAACATCAGATACACAACGTTAGTAAAATCGTCCGGATTGTTGACATTTAGGACAAAATCCATAAACTGCGTGAGTGTGTAGCTGTACAGTAGGCTAATTATTAATAATGAATACGCGTTGTATAATGTATGTTTGATCAGCGACGTCCACGAGAACGGTCGCCAGCATCCAGCGATTGCGAGAATTGCGAGTGTAAATTTCAACGCGTCCATGTTCTCTAAACGAAATATATTCTTTAAATTCGTCCGTATAAAAAAACGTGTCCTTTTTCTTGAAAAAATTTTTCAAAATTGCATTAACCCAATATGTACATGATCAACTATGCATGTGATTTATTGAGATGCTCTTCGTGTACTGTTTTGATATACGTTGCGTGATAATATTGTTGTTATGCATCAATGACAAATCAGCTGAGGAGGGAGACTTTACAGCATCTATAGCTCGTGCGACGCGACATTTGTTATTTTTCCCTCGAATAAGTAACATTATTATTATATTATCTAGCAACGTATACTGATATTTTCAGCGAATTGAAATTTCCCGAGAATTCCAATCCCATATTTATGTATTGCAATATGCGTAGACAAGAGTTTAGATGTATGAGAACTTGATACATTGATGTACTTATCCATTATAAAATATCTTATTCATTATTGTCGCTGTCAGCGACTTCAGTTTTCCTCAGTCCGGTATTCCCTATCTTTTTCTCGGTGTCTATATCGAGCAGCGTATCTATGCATTTTTTATTAAGTATAAACGTGGAAAGCAAGGTATATATCTTGAATTTATTCATTTTTGCAATGTGACACACATCAGAGCAAATAGGGGAAACCGAAGCAAGTTACAGGAATAAATTTACACATTGTTTATATTTGGCTATTTCCCAATAAATTGCAGAATCCAGCAAGTAGGGAGTGCAAAACCATCTTTGACACATATGACGTAAGTTGCATTTTATCATGAGCAACAGTTATGAAATAATGGCATTAAATTGCATTTTTAATAGTGGAAGTAAATTCTCATAATCTCGTAATTTCATTTACCTATTGATAATTGTAGGATTTCGTTAGTTGCTATCACAGTTTTGTCACGAAGGATATTGTACTCTCGAATTATATTAAAGATAGGCACAAATGCTGTATAGAAAAGAACCAAAAAATAAAATGTAAAAAGTGTGTCATCTTGCCTCGGTCTGCCCTAATGTTTGGACTAAATGGAAACGATAATCGAAGTAATCTGTTCTTCCATGGTCATTTTTGTAAGATTTCTTAACTTTATAATACACAACAGAAATATATAGATAATATCTGGAAAAGATATAATATTATCTCATTTCTGCTATAAATTATTATTCTCTGTACTCTCTTATGATAAAATATTAATTTTTTTAAAGTACATTGTTACCAAATTTTAACTCGACATTTACTTATACACTAAATATTATTTATCAAATTATTATATTTCACATACAATTTTCTTAGCGCTGGTTTTATACCCGTTGCAGTAAAGTGTATGTTGAATATGATATTCTAAGTACCTGCAACACATAAGTGCATATGAAATTGTTTTAATGGCGTTAACGATAATTTAACAATAAAAAAAACTTTATCAATAATAGTGCAATGTGACTTAGACTCCGTGTACTTAATTACATTGTTACTGTTGAGCAGACATACGTGTGAATTAAGATTAACATGTATAACACCAAAGAAAGAAAAAATACGCGAAAGACATTTTATTAATATAATTGGCTGCAAATATAATAAATTTACCCCTACGAAGGATTCAAGATTCATGGAAAAGAGATATGCGCTAGTAAATTCGATAGGAATCGTTGCTCGATTCATAATCATCAAAAGAGCTTTTTTAAAGCTGTCGTTCAATTCCGGCCAATCCATTTCAAAAACATGATCAATTATCTGAAGACTCTATAAATAGATAATAAAACATTAAAATAATATTTATGCACAGTATAGTCATGATTAAGAAATATTGAAATAATATAACTATTAATAAAATATGAATTGCACACGTACTTTTAATTTGACTTCATTTCCAAACCAACAGTAAATAAAAATTTCTATCATCATGCAGACAGTGTATAATACTAACGGAAGATATTTCGCACTTAATGTTGTCTGGGCCAGTTGATACAAATTGGAACATACCACCAGCATACTTGTTATAAACTGAATAGCGATTATCTTCGCAAATCTTTCATTCACCACGGAAGCAAAGCTGCAATTCAGTAGATAGTTTATTTTGCAAGTGAAGTAATTGTCCATTCTTAATTATAATAAAATAATTTTAATTTCTTTATTCTTAAATATATGTTAACACCAATGTGGCAAAAAATTGCCCACTTTTGTTAGATCATGTTTTCTCCGATCACTAATAACGAATCTCAATTTCAAAGAAAATTAAATTAAAGCATTAATTGCATATTAATTACATAATTCCATTAAATAATGTACATTAGAAAATTTAATTTCCAAAATATGTTGGGGACATAATATGGAAAAATTTTAAAGATTGAAAGTTGCGAATTAAAATATCTCATAGATGCGAATCAGATCAATTCTTGTCCATGATTTGCAACAATTAAAACCCGTACGAAACTGACTCATATATAAGGTCATGATGACGTACGCAGTCGCGCAAGTTTTTCCAGGTATGTGATTTGTTCAGTCGGTATTCCAATATCTCGATCTGACAGCAAACGTGCAGCAAGAGACCGCAGATGAAGCAATCGCAGGCGAGATTGACCAGAGCGCATGTTGCCATACTTATTAACTGATGAGTGTATACGAGGGAGAATAACGCCGAAGAGGAGTAGTTGAACGGCAGCCAGGCTTTGTACGTTAGGTCCCCCGTTCTGAAGTTCGTGAACAAAGAAGTCAGAGCGATGCACACGCATGTCGATTCAACCAAAACGAAGCAAAATAAAGTGTTGTTCCTGCAAAACAATTTAAAAATTTGTTACAAAACTGGTCTACGTCTTCATTTCTTTTTATCCGTTCCAAATGCGGTTGATATTTACTTCAAGAATTCGAACCACTCGCACATTATTATTCTCTTTCAACAATTTTATTCTAATTCTACTAATGTTGGTTTACTATTGCATCACTTCCACGAATAAAATTCATAAAACACTTTCTGCGGATAAACACGTATTATAAGAAATATAATTAAATATAATATTTACCGTATTATTTTGTCAAAATTTTGGCGGATTTTTAGTTCGCCGGGTATCTCCGGTCTAAATGATGTTTCGGTAAGAGTATTAATAATGTCCGCTACATTCTTACGATTCAGCCACAAACTGGATATCTTAAAGATCCCGATGCACACAGCCATCATTATGTACAAAATGCTAGTAAATTCCTCTGGATTTCCGGCATTCAGAACCATGGCCACAAATTGAGAAATCGCAAACGTATACAATAGAAGAATCACAAGAAACGTATAAATGTTATAAATTGTATGTTTGTATGAGGATATCCACGACAACGGTCGCCAGCATCCAGCAACCGTCATTAATGCGAGCGTATGCTTTAACAAATCTGTTTTATCTTCCGTTTTATCATATCGAACGTGATTCTTTTCGACACTAGATTCACCGGAAATTAACATTTCTCTACAATTATTACACAATTTGGATACAAAAAAAAAGAAAGCTTTCTATAAAGCTACAAAAAGCTGATCCTCTATACACATCAATAGCATATATAAATAACATTAAATTCTAATAAATTTGAAGATTACAGAAATACACGAAGAAGCTTATTATTGTAACTTACGAAAAATTGAATATTGCATTAAATCTTTTTATAAAATAAATTTACGGAGGTTCTATAGAAACTAGCATAAATTCCGGTCGCGTAGTAGATAATAACGGGTAAGATTTTCTACGATACTGACAACCTTGAAATTTCCATAGACATTGTCTATAGAAAATGTTTTCCGTCTACAGACCCCTATTCGGCATTTATGTCATTATTATAATGTAGAAATTAGCAATGTCGCATCTACTGATAGAATATTTTTATTTCAGGTTGAGTCTCCGGCGGTAAATTTTTCAAATGCAAACTTTATGCGACAATAATATAATGTGATATTATTATCATACGAAAGTCGAGATATTGAGATAAAACGATAGATATACGGAGGGGCTTCGCTATCCGCTTATAGACCATCGATGATTTGCCTCCATGTAATTTTGATGAAGGTAAATTCTCATCCGTCTAAAAGTTACTTTATTTTACTATTACTATCAGTGTCTGTTCAGTATTGTCTCGCGCTACTTCCAGTTGCAATTTATTCTGCTCCTCGCATCGATTTCCACATTTGCATATTTTGAGCGAAGATAAGTGCAAATAGAAACATGTATACCTGCCTAAATATAATCAACCGTTAAACAAATCTATCTACATTTTACCAATTATCTTCACTGATATACTATTCTTCTTTTATTTTTTTTTCGTGTTTACAAGATTGTATGTTATGCATTATTAACTGTTATTCTAATTTATTTAACGATTTATCTTTGGAGATCTTGCAGTTTTTGAGATATCTGCATTGTAACTTTTTTATTAATGAAATTTGATTATATTTGAGTATATTTAATCTCAGTCTTCGATTTTGATGATAAATATTTGATGAGAAATGTGAGTGATGGGTAATACAAGAAATACAAATAAATAATATTTTCTTTATTTATATATGTAATATATGCGATATATGCAACTGCGCAGACAGGAGACTACGATTACCATCCAAGGTATTTTCATACTTATTGTCCAATGTTTCTTAACATATGCACTGCACATATTTTAAATACTATTTGTTCTTCTTCCTTTAGTAGCATTTATCATCACTATTCTTTTTGTGTTTGTTTAAGTCGCTTTAAGTATATTGTATACTGAATATGACATTTTAAGCAACTAAAGAATATATTAATGTTTATGTAACAATTTTTAACTCAATCCGCTATTGCAGCTATATATCTCAAAGTATAATAAATTTATCCCTAACCTTCACGAAAGAATCTAGATTCACTGAAATGTGTGCACTAGAAAATTCGATGGGCATCAGAGAGCGATTCATAATTATTATAAGATTCTCTTTTACTTTCTTGTCTGCTGTAACCCAATCCATTCCAAAAATTTTATCGGAGAATTGAATGCTCTATAATAGAAGTTGTCAGAAGAATATGATTTTAATTTGACATTTTTTGTTGCAGTAAATAATGTTTAAATGTATATATCAACATAACGTTAAGCTTAAATTAAAACATTTTGTTTTAGTTTATTATTATTAATCCTGAAATTAATAATAATAAACCATTCTGGGATTTTGTGTGTGTGTGTGTGTGTGTTATCATTATTTTTAAATACATTCACAAAACGCGTTCAGTATGTATGCTGTACGCATTTACTTATATTACTCGTTATATTACCTTTAATTTTACTTCGTTTCCGTACCAAGAATAGATAAAAATTTGCATACACATACAGATTGTGTACATCATCAGTGGAACATATTTTACGCTTAATGTGGTTTTTGCCAATCGATAAAGATTGGAGCATACCACTAGCATGCTCGCTATGAATTGGACGGCAATTATAACCCTGAACTTTTCATTCATTGTGTATGCAAACCTAGAGAAAAAACAATATAATTGTTTATCTTTAAAATTATTATTACTTATGATTAAAAAACATTATCTTTAAAATTATTATTGCTTATAATTAAACATTACCATATACCATATTCTCGATTGAACTAAACAATCTTTATCTGATTAATAAAGAAAATTTCACATACGTATATGTTTGCAAAATATAAAGAAATATTAAAATAATTAAAATTAGTAATATATATATGTATGCCCTACGTTGCGTGCTTTGTATCTTAAAATCAATTTAAAAAAAATCTAAACGCATAAAATTGTACAAAGACTAACTTATAGATATGATCGTGCTGACGTACACATTCACCCAACTCGCTTTGATTGCGCAAGGCTTTCTTCATACGGCATTCTAAGATCTCGATCTGGCAATAAATATGCAGCAGAAATCCACAAATAATTATATCACAAGCAACATTCACGATGGACGCAACCGTCAAGCTTATTAATTGGCGAAAGTACGTGAAATAATACACTGTATCGGAGCACTCATAGGGTATCCACTCCCTATACGCTAAATTTCCTTTCCGAAAGTCCGTAAACAAAGATGTCAAATTCATGCATCCGCATGTCATCTCAACCAAAATTGTGTAGATTATAGAATAGGTCCTGCAAAATTACTGTGGAGGCTGGACTAATTCGTGATGTCTTTGTTTTGTATTTCTCTCCTTTAATTAAAAAGAAAAAATAATATATTCTCTACTTCTTTCGAATGGCAAAAGATCTCTATTTATCTAGTATTTATTTATTCTTTGTTTTATTAATAAAAGTATTTGCCATTTTATCAATTAAATTAAGAAATTATCTACAATACAAAGTAATTATAGATAATATATAAATAGATGATAATATATTAAAGATATAATATTATACAAAACTAATATATATATAGAGAGAGAGAGAATTGTTGAAACGATCAAATTAAAACATGCGGATTCTTTTTTTATTCCTTAAATGTTTCAACTTCTTACCGTACTTTGTTATCATATTTTTGTCGAATCTCAATTTCGTCTGGTTCCAAAGGTTTAAACGGTTTCTCAACCAACGCGTCGGTTAACATTTCAATATTTTTACGATTTAGCAACAGGCTGAATATCTTGCAAGAAGCGATGATCATGGCCAGCATTATATAAAAGGTATCCGTGAAATCGTCGGGATTATTGACATTCAGGATAATGTCCATAAGTTGCGGTAACATGAAGGTAAGCAATAATAAACACATAAGAATTGTGTATACATTGTACATGGTACGTTTACATAATGAGGTCCAGGAGATTGGTCGCCGACATCCCACCGCTGTGAGGACTTTTAATGGAAATTCCATAATTTGCAATTCTCGAAATATTTTTCACTCGATCTCTAGTTTAAGACAAAACATTTGTTATATTGCTCACTATTACACATTACTGCATATTTTTTGTAACTTATCCAAGAGGCATAATTGTGTGATATAATTATGCAAAAAACATTATATATAAAATTAAAATTTACGAACTAAAACAGATTTAAAAAATAAGTTATTTTTACTTACAAAATTGTATTTTATAATTACAGTTTCATACGTACATAGAAAAATTGCAGTAACACAGTAAAAATTAAAATTTGCTTTTATTTTTTAATTTTACTGTTATTATTAATAAACATAATATTAATAATCATGAGGTGTTTTATGCTTAATCGATATTGAAACAAGCGAAATAGCAGAATTGCATTTTATCCATTAACTTTAGATAATATAATGTTCAATAACTCAGTAAGTCATTTACTTACTCAAATAAGAAATATAAAATAGTGTTTTGTAAAGTTTGCACATTGATTTTAAAGCAATTTTGCAAACTTTAACGAATTTTACAATGTCGAATCTATTATAAACACGCAATACTATAACCGTCTGCATTCATTGTTCGCCTCTTTGTAGAACCTTCGTAGACTACTGCACATGTCATCATAATAATTATAGGTGTACCGAACTCGTCATATATTCCGATCGGTAATAATATACTTTTGTAAAATAATATGTATAGCTGTGTCTTTTTTGCGGCCTTCATATAACGACTTATAAACGAAATAAACAGAAATAACGTGGGAGAAACAAAAGCTTGATAGACCATAAATTATGGTGTGTCACCATGAAATTTTAATGCAGCTGTTCTATACTTACGTAGAAAAAATATGGAATTTGTTATTGTGTCGCCAGCTCCGCCTCACATCCGGCTGTCATCGTTCTGCTGCTAATATTGATCTATTCATATTTCTGACAGGGTACGAACGGTTCAAAGAACTCATCAAATATACATGTACACTTGTCCCTCGATTTACGAGATACTGCACATACGTGGTTTTTCTATATACGGTAAATAGTCCCTTCGTTTACGCGGTACTTTTTATACCTACGCGGTCTGAGTTTTACTACAATCTCAAGTACGCGGTCAGAACGTATATCTTTTTATGATGTTTATTGACATTCTTATGTTTGCAACGAGTGTACAAAAACATTAACGATAATACATTCAGTCGCTATACTGAGCTAGCGAAATACTACATTCCGCAAAATTGCACTTTATTTATTAACTTCAGAAAATAAGTATTATATTCAAGTATTACACGCAGAAAAATATATACTACCCTCAAGTAAATATTACTTGTTCTAAATATTTGATAAGTTCATATATCCGCAAATCCACCATAAAGTCATCGCAAGCATCACATTTACTCAAAACATATTCTAGATATTAGTAAGTCTAGTACTTGAAATAAGAATATTTAATTAATACAAGAATTCGGATTACTTACTATATACAGTCTACTGAAGAGAAGTATTATAATATTCTTGAAAGAAGAATGGATTCTTGTTTTGAGCACAAAATTATGAGCTTTTTTAAGATTTATGCTAAGTATATATCTTAAAGCTATTATTAAGATAATATTCTCTATTGAAGAAACCTATTACTTAAAATAAATAAAATAAGTAATTGCTTTTTTTGACTGTAGAGTGATATTTTTCTGTGTGTATATACGGTATATCAGACTACTCGTCCCACTCCATATACGCAGGGTAACAAGAAGTTGAAGAGAAATGTTAAGTTCCAAATCCTATCCGAAGAATTGAATGAAAGTATTTTTGTGTACTGGAACTGACCGGAAGTAATGGCAACTGTGATCAACGTTGAAATCTCAAATGGGAACATATGTCGTGAAAAATATCGTTGAATAGAGATTGAAAAAAAAAAACATCTTTTATTAGACCCTACAAGTGTTCAAAGTGTTTTCCATTTTGATTCAAACAATTCGATGCCTCGGGATACTACAGATCAGCGTTTTCCTGAAAGATGGATTGGCAGAAGAGGTCCTGTAGCTTGGCCGATCTCCTAATTTGACATCCATGGATTATTTTTTATGAGAACGAGAGTAAAAAACATGGTTTACCCAGCAACATCCAACGACAAGAGAGAACATGAAAGAGCGCATTCGAGAAGCATGCCGATCGCTGAGTGATGCAGAAGCTCTTCGAGATATAGATGACGTCAGAGAGAGTATCCACTTTTGTTTGAATCAAAACGGAAGGCTTTAAACATTTGTAGGGTTTGTAATACAAGATACTTCTTTTTTCGAATACAAAACTTTGAGTTACTTCGATACAATCACTTTTCAATTTTCCAGTAATTTCTCCTCAACGGCTGGAGGTACTGCGATGGTGTTTCAATAAAAATTGTTTCTTTTTTTTTTCAAGCTCCATGCAACGATATCCCATAGATATAATCCCATTTAAGATTTCAAAGTTGACTCCAGTTGCCTCTACTTCTGA
>NW_020215619.1:1042-2795 GCF_003070985.1 Temnothorax curvispinosus | reverse complement strand
AAATAAATATCTTTGTTAATTAATTATTAATTGTTTAGTGACTTGTTATACTTACGCCTACAAAAGAGTCGAGATTCATTGTAATAATGTAAGCGCTCGAAAATTCAATCGGTGTTAATGAACGATTCATAATCATTAACAAATTCTGTTTTCTGCTTTGCTTCATTTTCAGCCATCCCATTCCAAAGATATTAGCGGCGAGTTGAACACTCTGTAAAAAATATAACACGCAAAAAAAATGAATTAAAACACGCACATGAATGAAAACATTACACAAGATTCTCAAGAAGAAATTGTAACTAATGTTTTCTGATTTCGATTATAACAGAGTATTACTAAGTTCATTACAGTTGCATATTGTTATAGATTAACAATTTTATACCTGGTAAGTATTTAATATCACGGATAAGGATAACTTAATAAATTATATAATATATGTTCGAGCTTAGCGAAATATGCACACAATTCGCACCTTTAGCTTCACTTCGTTTCCATACCAGCAATAGATAAGAATCTGCGTCAGCATGGCGAATGTGTATAATATCAATGGAAAGCATTGGGCACTCAACGTCATCTTCGCCAATTGATATAAGTTGAAACACACCACCAGCGTACTCACTACAAATTGAATGGCTATAATAATCTTGAATTTTTCGTTCACCATTAATGCAAATCTACAAAATAAAAATATTTTAAAAAATATCATATTGATTTGAAAACACTTATATACATTTTTATTTTCAAGATTTATTTTAAAATACGTTATATGTCTATTTTAAATACGAAAACAATTAATAACGAGCTCTTATTGTTAATACTCAATATCTATACGCAAAGTTATTTAAAGAAACTCGACATATAACTGATTTTTTATTTGCCAAATATTTTTTATATCAATTTACAATCTGCAGAATTATTAAAGAAACTAACTTAAATATACAGTTGTGCTGACGTACACATTCACGCAGATTGTTTTGGCCGAGGGAGACCTTTTTCAACCGGCACTCCAGTATTTCGATCTGACAGCATACGTGCAATAATAAACCACAAATTAAACTGTCGCATGCTATGTTCACCATGGAGCCGAAAAACGTGCACACTAACTGACGAGCGTATATGACACAGAATACCACCTCGGACGTGTAGTTGTACGGTGTCCATTCTCTGTACGTTAAAGTACTTTTCCGGAAATCCGTGAATAATGATATCAACGCGGTGCTTGCACACGTCGTCTCGATCAAAATTGTGTACCATAAAGTGTTGATCCTATATAATGGCTGAGCGATTTATTAAGAACATTTTTGTTTGAACTGTTGTTTTGCACAATATCTAATTAATCTTAAAAGATTTAAACATTTTTGTTCTTAGAAATACAGAGAGAGAGTTTTTGCTTATCCTTACTGTATTGTTCTGTCAAACTTGTGGCGAATTTCTATTTCATCAGCCTCCAATGGGATAAATGGTTTCTGGGTAAGAATATTGGTTAATATTCCTATATTTTTGCGATTTACCAAAAGACCGACTATTTTACAACAAGAATTCACCATGGCGAGCATGAAATAGAAAGTATCAGTAAAATCGTCGGTATTATCGACATTCAGAATGATATCCAAAAGTTGAAACAGCAGAAAGGTGCACAGCAGCAATACTACGAAAGTCGTATATATGTTATACACAGTACGTTTACACAATGTTGTCCAAGAATCCGGTGGCCAACATCCCACAACCGTAAGAATTTTTAATGTAAATTCAA
>NW_020215619.1:0-1032 GCF_003070985.1 Temnothorax curvispinosus | reverse complement strand
AAGAGCCGAATATATGTTATACACAGTACGTTTGCACAGTGATGTCCAAGAATTCGGTGGCCAACATCCCACAACCATAAGTATTTTTAATGTTAATTCAAGAACTTGCATGTTTCTCGTGTTCTTAATCTCACTCTCGAAAATATCAAAACGTTAATAACGTTATATTAAATTATTTCTGTTATTGTAATTTATGTAAATTGTATGACAAAGTATATTAACGTTTCTTTATTAATTAATAATAATATTAAATGTAAATACTAATAAATTAAGCTGTCCTCACAAAATATATTAATTGTTGATTGATTATTATATGTAGCACGCTTTTTCGACATAGATATTTGTGTAATATAAGTAATATGATACAAAGAAGATTCCACGTATGTCGTATATAAATATAATCAATTTTTCAGTATCAAGCCACAATCTACCCATGTAATAGTAAATACGAGGATTAAAAAATTCAGAGTTTCTTCATATGTGTAAAATATGAAAGTCATTCTCTTTATCAATAGCACCGTGAACCAACTTGCGTAATTCCATGCGACAAACCTCAGAATGTCTATAGCAGCATGATATGACCATATGACTTTCTGACTACATGAACCCTGCTGTTTTCTAGTTTCCCCTCCATATTCGGTAGCTATATAATTATCGTAATACCAAACTCGCAATATCGTTCCCTTTCTTGAAGCGGTTTGCATAGACATCATTTTCAAATGCAAACGCTATACATTTACGGCACAACCATGTAATATAATGATATATCTAAATACAGCGGGGAAAATATAAGAAAACGATAAGAAAGTCGTATATAGAAACTTAATAAATTATGGATTGCGTTTTACCTTTATAGAATCATAATAAATTAAGTAACCCACCAATTTACTTAGTAAATATTTATCAGTGTCGCTAGCACTATGTTTTTGCCGTTTGCCTCAAATTCTAGTGTCTAATTATGTTTCTGGTATTGATTTGTACAGTCGCAATCTTCGAGAAAATATAAAATATAGAAAAAACCTTTTATAAGTG
>NW_020215618.1:0-1291 GCF_003070985.1 Temnothorax curvispinosus | reverse complement strand
TTTTGTAAAAGTAGGTGTAGCAACAGTAATATTGTGTGGTGCAAAAAATGTCTTGTACTACAAACCCTCGATCAGCCAGAATTAAATCACCAGAATCGCACTTTTTCATCAAATCACTCCGTTCAATAATCTGTCTATCGCTAGTTGAACCTCCATATGCTGGAGAATGGTATGAAATTAAACCACCCGGAGTAGAGCCAATGACAGTTTTAACAGTAGGACCATTTTTGTATGTGCTGAATGATGATTGCTGTAAACGTGGATTATGTGGCTTGTCAACTCGAATTTCAGTTCCATCAATGATAACTCTTGTGGAGGGATAGTGTTGTTTAAAACTTTCTGGCATGTAATAGTCGACTAGTTGTCTACTAGGCCATATATCAATTAGAGACCATTGCTTTGCCATAAAAGTTATCCATGTGTGAAAGATGTTTCCTACAGCTAGTCTAGGAATAGAAAAGTGCTCTGACAGTTCAATATCGCAGCAATTTCTTCTTAATTTCCACAACACCAGAAACAACTGATTTGGCACTGATATATTTCCTACTGCTTGTCCTCTTGCGTACTTTAAATAATACACTGCTGGTCCTAGGGAGTATAACACTGTCATGAATTTATCATAGTTTTCTAATCCGGTTAAATGTAAAAATGATTTTGGATTATTTTTAAACTGCTCAATACTATAACGAGAAGCTGAATCTGTTTGAGTCGCAGTTGTTGCAAAGCTGCAAGCTTCTTTATCATTACACTGTTCAGTATCGTTCGTTGAACAGTTTTCATTTTGCACGTAATCGCAACTAATACTTTCTTCATAAACATTTATATTGCTTGTCAAAAGCGCCATTTCAGCATAATTATAAACTTCCACAGAAATATGAGTTTCTTCATTTAAAGGCGTTGATACATTTTTATCCGTGAAAAATCCAGTTGTATCAGAATTTTGACCTTGCTGGAGACTATCATCTTGTATATTGTTTGACGCTTCAGATATGACTGGTGTAAAGTCTTCTGTATTATCCCTCTCATTTTCTTTTTCTTTCACATTAACATGTTCCTGAAATTTACTCTGCCAAGAAAAAATAGAAGGAACAGTCCCATGTCGTAAACGTGTAGACTGAAGCTCGTATCCTGCAAATTCACATAAAACATAAAATTAAATAGAACTATATATATTTCATACACAAATGTATTAAGTTAATATTTTGAATATATACATACCTGCGCGTATACTTTCTTTCATAACTTGTTTCGGATTAAAATGATTTATACATAAGCCATGTTTTGGAGTTGG
>NW_020215617.1:0-4078 GCF_003070985.1 Temnothorax curvispinosus | reverse complement strand
TTCAGCTCTATCGGAATTATTGTAACCTTGAATGTCTAATTTGACCGTATGATATTAGAATCTTGTAGTTAAATGATACCATAAAGATACCTGGTTAGTAAAATACTAGATTCATTGTTGGTGTCACAAAAGACAGCAAACTAACATGCTACGGCTAATGCGCGCATCAATATTTATAACTCATAAATAAATAGTGATAATAATCTTGTTTTGTTATTTGATATGGACGCTACTGGTATCACATAATTATATTATTTTGAACATTTATTTCAAACAGTATTAGATCATTTATTATTCATTGTAAATAGCAGACTCGATTAAGCAATAAATTTATTATTAGCAGACCATCAGTCACACGAGCAAATGCTTTTATATAATCATCCTGTTTAAAATATAAGAGATAAAATGCGATAATGATTTCTTTCAAAAATGATATTAATATTTAACGCATACGCTAAGTGGCTTACATAATTAAATTATTTACAACAGCATGGAGGATTATTAAAATACCTTTTTGTTGTCATCATTGATCTGCCTGTATGTCATTATTTCATATTTATCTGTACAGGATTGGGATAATTATTAGAACGTTATTGTCATTAAAGATTGTGCACAAATATTTATTTGCGTAAAATAATAGGAGGAAATGCAACGTCAAACTTTTATTATTAAAGGCCGTTGGCGCTTATTTCTATTCCGCAGTGTGGCTTAAATCTGGAAAGTAAATAGTGATATCAATTTCAAAACAATTTTAATTCATAATAATGCAGAGTATGCATGCTAGACGTATTATGTAGTTAGAAGTTTGCAAGAGATTAAGTTTTTAAAGATTGTAGGTGCTATCATGTTTGTTATATAACATGCATTACTATACTCGTCCTTTTCAGGTGCTACAGATTGAGCGCAAATGGTTCCTTAAACTTTTTATAAAAAATTAATATTATAATAAAACTTTTGTTATTCAACATTGAAACTTAAACTAGAAATATAAAAAAATACGCATTTGACTTACCAATAGTAACAAATTTAATGTTTTCAAAATCGTACAGTGTTCGAGAAGTCGAACATATGCCGCGCGCGCCTGACAAATGCGCGCCCGGCCAACACGCGCTTATCAGATTGCGCGGCTCGCCGCGGCGCGTCGCCGGCTCACGTACAATTACTCGCGTTTAAAGTACGTTCGAGTAGCAATATTAAGGCGAGCCGCGCACAGACCAGCATCGAATCCTACCGCTATACTCGGCGATCTAGCCTTGAGGAAGCGTTGAGAGACTCGAAATTATAAATCTTTTGTCGCGTCGAGTGAGATTTCATCTCCTCCGCGCAGAAATTACCGAGCGTCGAGAGACTTCTCCTCCGCTCATTGCACTCTCGTGGAGCCACTGTGGAGACCGTGGCCCCTTCCAAGTCGGACGCCCCCTCCGGGCCCGACACAGTAGAAGCGGAGGCACGGAGTGGCCCCACTCCAACAGCGACCCGAAGGAAGAGGTGCCGAACCAGGACGCGGAGCCAGAGACGGAAGAAGCGCCTCTCCCACCAGCCGGCACCGCAGGAGCGGCACACGAAGGAGGCGGAGCCCGCTAAACCGGTGCCGCAGGAGCGGCCCCAAGAGCCACCGGCCCGTGTGCAATCTCGTCTGACCAACCAGCCAGAGCCGCAGGAGCGGCAGCCAACGAGACGGGCATTGGACAAGGGACAGGCGATACGTCCGTGGAAGCTCATTCCACTGGAGCTCACGGAGGTGCGCCGCACCAGGCCAGCCGGACTGACGCTCCCGAAACGGGATTGCCGCATTTCTCGGCCACCGGCTCTCCACCTGATCCGCGTCAAGGAGACGCGAACCACTGCATGTCAAAGGGTGCATTCGGGGAGCACGCTATTAGCACAATTATCGTCTAAAACTGTTCGAGGAGACGCTTTGTGGCGCTGTGATATACGATGATGACGTCACTGTAAAGGCAGCGTGACGTCATCACTCGCGCTATTTTCGCTATTATTTTCGAGGTGAGGCACGAAATACTATTGGCGCTTAAGCTGCGTTCGGGCAGCTTGCTATCGCTGTCGCGCTATTGGCTCTTCGAACGAAGTTCATAGCGTTTGCGTTTATAGCGTTAATAGCGTCTCCCCGAATGCACCCAATCGGTGCTCAGCCGAGCATTTCTGGCTCCTCCATCGCCTGTGGACCCACCGGATCAACCAACGGACAAGCCACCGCGCACCCCGGGCTCTAAAATCGACCTCAATAATAATTCGGTCCCCTCTGAGCCCCTTGCAAAGAAGGCCATCCGCCAGATTAACTTTTAAATTGTGCATTAGCACCTATATTTTTTTATTAGGCGCCCACAAGGCGCCGCCTAAGACAACGCAAACACAATGTACATAATTTAGACAGAATATATTGTTTTTGTTACCAAATCTTGTCTCGCTGACTCACCGCCACCGTCCTGATCCCTATTGCGACTCCACGATATCGAACATACAGGTTAATTAATTAACATAACTATTATAATTCCGGTATTCTACATTGTAAACACTATGGTGTCGCATTTGAATAAAGTAGCAAAAACCATTTAATTCTAAGATATATAAACTATAACTGCAAGATAAACATGTTAACAGCCCAGGGACTGCCTGTAACAGAGGAAGAAGAAGGAAGAATTTATAAGCTTTCTAAAATTTGATTGTTTACATATAAATAATTTTGAATAGAAGCAGCTTAGGCACGTTCCCCACGAATTCTGCGGGCCAACTGGATGTCCTTGGGCATAATGATGACCCTCTTGACGTGAATCGTACAAAGGTTGGTGTCCTCAAACAGACCGATGAGGTAGGCCTCGCTCGCCTTCTGCAGGGCCATTGGACGTTATAAACAATATATTCACGTAATCCAGTCAGTATGCATTTTGAGTAGAACAAAATAGAAATTTCTACTTTAAAATATAAGTAATACATGTTAAATAGAGATACGCGCACAAGAACAAAATTCGCCGAAAACATTAAAGACATCAAAAAATATAGTTTAAATTATTTTGTAAATAATCCAACCGATTTTACACATTTCGAGCATGAATATTAACGTTGTCTTAGAACAAAATCGGTTTGCATTAGGATATTAAAAAAATAAACATAGATAAATATTTGAGTAAAATATTAGTTGACAATAACCTAACCTAACCTACCCTTTGATCTCCTATTACTCGGCCGTGTTTTTAAATAACCTAACCACGTTATCCCATGATACACTCAAAACATTTACGTTATTTTAAAACAAAACGGTTTTTGCTATTTATTTTCGATATTTAAATTTTAGATAAATATGAAATAACAGATCTGCGCTTTATACTACACTGGATTAAACAAAAACTTTCTTTCTCGCTCTCACCTCCAAATATAGGTCTGTTTTCTATTGCTGAACTGGCTGCACTCATGGTGTAAAAAGGCTGAGTTTCCACTGAGCGCGTCACGCGTCGCGTCATCACAAGTTAACCAATCAAAACATCCCATTTTATTACATTACTTGTGACGGGATCAAAATGGGATGTTTTGATTGGTTCAACTCGGACGACGCGACGCGTGACGCGCTCAGTGAAAACTCAGCCTAAGGCTGAGTCTGAGCGCGTCACGCGTCGCATCATCCATCGCAATGGGTGCGTGGTAATGCCCGATCTACAATAGCTGTAGTAAGCTGTAGTAAGCCTCAAGCCGTAAGAAATTGACCAATTACAGGCAAATGTGAGGAGAATAATCGACTGTGATTGGTCAATTTCTTGCATCTTGAGGCTTACTACAGCTTACTACAGCTATTGTAGATCGGGCTGTTCATGGTAGCGGCTACCATGCAGCCAATGGCTGGTACGCATTCGTGTACCGCTACAGTATGTACATTATGCATAACGCATAATGTGTAAGCATAAGAAAATTGATTGGTCCATACACATGTGCATAAGGAAATAGACCAATCAATTTTTTTATGCTTACGCATTATGCGTTATGCAGAAGTGTGTGCTCCCCGCTTTAACCAGTAAAACCCAAGCAGTAAGCAAATCAGCCAATCACAGTCAAGAACTTAAGGCACGGC
>NW_020215616.1:0-4924 GCF_003070985.1 Temnothorax curvispinosus | reverse complement strand
TCGATTTTTAGCCATACTTCTCTTGACGTTTCTAGACCACGGATCACGTTCAGCTCCGACGTACTCATCGACAACACGATATCGGCTTTTGCTTTCGCATCTTTATTTGTCCATTCCATCGCATCTGTCCCAGACGACGGCTTTACTTTTGTCCCGTTCACGTAGGCCCATACGTCGTTTTTCACCAGTATAGCCTCCATCTGCATTTTCTACGTATCATAATTTTCGGCAGTTAACGGCTCGATTCTCATAATCGCCGACATTTTAACACCACTTTTACTGTCTTTTATTGTTTCAGTCTTTATCTCGCGATTTCTCTATTTTCGCGTATTGGTTCTCACACGCTAACGGTTTTCCCGTATACGCGGCGCACGGTACACCTTAACCACGTTTTCGCCGAGTTCTTTACTCGCGACTTTTAATCGAACACTCGCGTTTTACGCACCCTGGGCCCATAACCTGTTTGGCGGGTGATAATTAGAGTTTGTTTCTATATAACGCGGTTTTATTCAAACTAATATATAAAATGATTACAACGATTATGGTTACACGTGGTCAACCGTGCGACGCCAGAAAGAGAACTGAACTGAACTATGAGTATCGGAAAATAGAATAGATAGACGTCGGTAATGTCGCGACAGTTAGTTCGAGTGGAGCCACTTCGTATCTCCAACAATATGTAATATTTAGTAAATTAACTTTAGTAAAATAAATTGTTCTTTTTAAGCATGAATACAAGTTGAGTATGTCTGGAGCCGGAGAAGGTCTTTAAAAATAGGTATTTTTCAGGAATTTTTTATAGGGGAACGAAGAAAGCGAATAACGTTAAACTTTGCATGTTCTTTTAATCTTACTTTAAAAATCTATTTTCATTTTTTAAGTAAGAAAAATATTCTTCTTTTTTGTTACTTTTATGTTATATCTTGATCACTAAAAGACGTAAGTATGAGAAACGAAGTAAATGATTCTAGCTGTTTTAGGTATCAGAAACGTAAAAACCAAAAATTTTCTTATTTAAAATAAGTGATATGGCTATCGTCTGAACTAGAATAAACATTTTCTTTTAATAAAATACTAATAAAATTTTGAAAAAAGTTATAATATTTTTAATAAAAAAGCCGCTCAGAATGAAAATATTGATTTAGTTCTAGTTCAGACGATAGCCACTCTTCTCCTGCAGAATAAGAAAATTTTAGCTTTTTGCGTTTCAGATACCTAAAACAGCTACAATTATTTACATCGTTTGTCATTTATAGTGACCAGGATATAACAGAAAAAAGAGCATTTTTGTTACTTAAAAAATAAAAATAAATTTTTAAAATAAAATGAAGAAAACATGAAAAGTTTAACGTTATTCACTTTCTTCGTTTCCCTATAAAACATTCATGAAAAATAAATATTTTAAAGATCTTTTAAATTAGAATATCTCCGTTAATAATTCTTTACATTCTCTTCCTGACGTGTGTGTGAAGCTATTGTCTCATTTTGCAGAAACTCACAAATTATTGAGAGTTCTGGCTTCCTTTTCAATAGTTCTAGAGTTCTTGATATTTTAAACAAATAGTTCTGGTCATTAAAGCCAAAAAACGCGTCAATACAAACTGAGACGCTATATAGGTTCACGCAGCGTCTCACTTTGTCCTACACAAGTTCCACCACTGTATCTCATCAGATTTTGCAAGATCTATAGTTCTATAACAGTTCTATAAAGAGTTCTGCCATATAAAAGTAAAAAAATTAATTATAAGGTACTAAAAAAAAAAAATTACAATGCAACGAGTACACCGAGTTGAGACGCCAGTTGAAATCTCGGAGCCGGTTGAAATCCGGTTTATGTAAAATATTTTTTGAGTAGTTTTGAGCATATTGAAACATTTTCTAAAGAGTTCCGAGCGTTAGAATCTTTGTGTTATATTAAAAAAAATTAATATTAACCGAAAAGTAATCATGACAGAAGAAGATGAGACGTTGTGCGAAATCTCGGAGTTTTGGCTTATATAAAATATTTTTCGTATAGTTCTGAGCATACTAAAGCATTTTCTAAAGAGTTCCCGCCACTAGCTACGTTGTACATATATGTTTATTAACTTTAGCAAACACTAGCTACGTTGTATAATTTTTAAATAAATTAATACCGCTCGAAAATCAGGAATTTATCGAAAATAAGATGAGACGCTGGCCGTATTTCAACAGTTCTGTGAGTTCTGTTATAATTCTCGTGTAGTTCTGTACGTGTTCTAACGTTGTCCCATTTTATTCTGGCAATAAGCATTATTTATTCATTTTTTAAATAATTCTTATCGCTCGAGAAAGACCCTATTCTCGATAAATTCCTGACTTTCGACGTTATTAATTTTTTTAAAAATTATACAACATTGCCGATGCCCGGAACTTATTAGAAATTGTTTTAGTATGCTTATAGAACTGTACGAAAAATATTTTATATAAGCCAGAACTCCGATATTTTCTACAGCGTCTCACCCTTATACCCGTAAATGCGTCTTTCTTGGGCGATAAAAATTATTTAAAATATGAATAAATAATGCTTATCGTCAGAACTCTTTAGAAAACATTAGAACACGTTCAGAACTATACGAGAATTATAATAGAACTCACTGTTACTCATGTGTATTGTTTATTTAAGAAAGTGTTTTTATTTTTATCCAATTATCCTTCTGTTGTTGCTCGTAATTTGGCCGCTTGAACATGCATAGGTAAAATAAATTTAATAAGAGTGCACATTATAAACTACCATTTTTTTCTCAATATAGTTAATAATATAATTATTGGTATGCATTTAAACATTAAATTTAAAATTTATTATGCTAAAGTAAAGGTTTTTTAATGTAAGACTTTTTTAGATAGAAAAGCATAGAACGGTGATTTCTATACATTACATTTACGAATTTTAGTTTTTATGTTTATAAATATTTATTTAATTAATTATATTTGCAATCTTTATATATTTATAAATTTTAAATATATATACATATATATATTTTTTATTTATTTATTTAGTTATAAATATAAAAGTTAAAATTTGTAAATATACAAGCAAATGTAACGTATAGCAGGTATAGCGTATCGTCGATTTGTCAACTCGAGACTCGGCACTCGGCGAGAGACACGAGACGCGATACCCAAAATGCGTGACATCGTGGTATAGTCGGCCCGTGCAAAGCGGCAACGTCACAGCTCAAGAGAGACAGCAGATCGTATGTCTGCCCTTCTCTCCCCGCTCGAAGCTTGCCGAGTGCCTAGTGTACACGGACAAAGGAGGGCTTGCGCGACCAGCATATCCCCTCTATCTGAGTAGTTCGGACACAAACCATAGCATGGATACGAACCCATGTATTGTTACCCGAGTCCTCTCTGATCGTTACCGAGCGTAACGCCGTAGTTGACGTCCACTTTTTCAGAGGGCAGATTAGGACAGACATCCCCCGAAGCCGGATGGCCGCTCTCAGGCTTCTCTCTGCTTGATCTCTTCCGCGCCGCCGGCATGTTACCTCTCTTCCTTGCCGACTCTGTCTACTGTCTAGGGATGGGCGATGTTCAAAAACAAATTGATATTTCAAAAATCGATTAAAAGAAAAAAAATCGCAGAGACATCGATTATATATATATATATAAAAATTGAGAAATCAATTAATTGTTATATTTTTTAAAATTACTTTTTAATCTTTAGGGGGGGGGGTTATTTTAAAAATATTACAGCTTTTTCTTGAGTAAAGTTTATTGTAATTCACTGTATTTCTTCTTGCCTTTGATGTGACAGTTTCCAACGTCACTATATAGTGGCTTCCCATCCCCTGTAAAGGTTAAATTAATTTTTTTAAATTTTAAAATATTAATTTTTTTTGTTTTAGTTACATTAGATATTAACAGAGATATTGTAAGCGACCCAACTGGCCAAATTTTATTGATTTAAAACGCTACGTTTCGACCGTGGATCCGGTTCTTTTCAAGCGCAAATACACCTCTCACAAATATATTAGTCAGGCATAATGCCCTAACTACGCCGAATCTAAAAAATATTTGTGCGTCGGGATCAAACGATACAATATAAAATATTCGTTAAACGGCATACTTCGTTAGATGTTTGTGTCATGTCAGAGCCGTGCGGTGGTAAATACCTCTGACATGACACAACCCTGGTAACCATTCCTTTGCAATTCTGCTGTAAACTGCACGAAAAGTCGTGCACTAACTTTTGGGCAGGTCATGCGTTTTCTATTTCCAACTTTGACTATTTTTCTGTTGGCAGAAACTTGCTCTCGTCGTAGTGCAACAGAATTGTGGAAGATATGTGTATGCATTTACATATAGCAGAATAGTGCAAGAAATGCGGCAGATGCTTGCGCAAATCGCAGTGCAACATAATTGCGCCAGATTTGTAGCAGCGCCTACTGCTACCCATACAGCACAAAATATTTTTAAAATATTTTTTAGAAAGATTAAAATAATTTACAAAAATATTTTTTATATTTATAGCACCACAGTGGTGTTGGGTAAGCCTTGCGTTGTATTGCTGGCGAAGATTGTCGCGAATGTCATGATTTTGCTTCGCGCTTCGCCGGAGGCCTGCTTATATTAGATCCCAACTGAAATTTACTTGCGAGTTAGTTTTACCATTACGCGCCGCCTAGTGGCATCGTTGCAAACTAGCACATACAGCAGAATTCAACAAGAATTACGGCAGATGCTTGCGTAAAGAAGTAGAGCAGCAGAAATACAAATGATTTTGGCAGAAATAAACAAAACAAGGCAAATGAGAGCTCGTTCGCGACGATGGACGGGCGACAGTAATAAAATATTACAAATTGAATAAAATATATATAATAAAGTAAACGTTTTGGTTCTTGGTTTGGACCCTCCTCAGTACATATAGCTGGTCGAGTGAAATGCAGTGGTCACAAGTAGT
>NW_020215615.1:632011-712516 GCF_003070985.1 Temnothorax curvispinosus | reverse complement strand
TCGCCGCGCACACTCGCTCTCGCTCTCGTGCATAGTTGAGATCCCTAACTGATTTTAGTGGTTTCCCTTTGACTTTTTGACAGCTTACAAGGGCCGACAGCCATTCAAATACTTCTGTAACCGCGTGCAGGGACCGTCGGCTCCATAACTAACCTCGGCCAACTCTTGAGAGGGTCAACTTTCTCCTTCCCTCTCTCTGTTCTGCTCTTACGTGGCCGTGTGTCAGAAGAGAAGAGTTCCACGATCGGACGCGAGAAATGCGGTTTTGATAGGAAAGGCCTATTAGATACATCGATGATCATTCGCTGCTGACAGAATGCATGTAATTTGCAGCGGAAAGTTTCGAATAACGATAGAGTTAAGCTCTAACAGAGACTTATTGATCAAGTTAATTGAATTATACAAAAGTCAAATTTTCCAGATCTAACTTTGATAAAATATTTTTGTAAATCAAATGCCCCACATTATGCCCCTCATAACCGATTATTACATATTACACATTAACAATATTATTTAAAACTAATATTGGTAAATGTCAATAGTTATTCAAGCAATGATTAACAGCATGAGCAGTGCGAGCAGGCTGCGCCTGGAATCTTCGGAAAGTCGGCAAACTAATGAAGTGGTCAAGCGATCATAAAAGATAGGCGGGTCGCGCGTTGTTTGATGAAGAAATAAAATTATATGTCTCTCTCTCGCTTACATCTCCTCTCTCCCGTTCAGCACGCACCGAGGCGAAATACAAGACGTACCTCTCGCTTGCAGCGACTTTATCTTCATTTTTTCTCTCTCTCTCTCTTTCTCTCTCTCCTCCGCGGTTTATCCGAGTCACCGATCGCGTAGATTCTGAGAACCGGCCGAAACAATATCATAACTCGTTGGGGCCGGGAGCCGGCAGCCATAAATAGAAACGTTTGTACCTGATACAGGGAAAGCCAACTGCTTCGTATTCCACCCGCGCGAGAAACCGGGGCGAAGGGCGAGCGGGGATCCACGATAATTATGATGCATCTTAAGGCACTGCGTCACCGACCGATCAGTTTTTGACGGCGTTGCGCAGCGACCGAGAGCGCGGCCGCGGCCGGCAGCGGCTTTCGTAATGCAGCCTGGGGTCGACCCCGTCTGATGCGTGATCGAAATTCACGATCGATGAGAGAGCGGGCCTGCTTTGTTGTACTTCGTGGACTTCTTTCCTGTATTCGCGACTTGAATGAATGGAATAATTATATGTTTCAAATTTGTAAATTAAAATAAAATAACAGGAAATGCCATTGCGGTAACTCTAGTATATATATAAAATATCTTTTTGAGAAATCTATTGTAGAATACGTTGTGGAAGATGATGAAAATACGAGAGATCTACTAGATTACAGCACAATTGACGACGTTTGAATTATAACTTCAAAGTAGCCATCAATAATTGATAAATGCGATGAAGATTAATTTAAATTACGATTTCACCTGTCTGTCACATGACGGAATAATTTCGGATCTATATTCAGACGTGTGAGATGAAAATGTATTACCAGCCTTAGCGAAAAGAAGATTTTTTAGATGTGCGCGCGTTTCTATTAAGATTCTAATAAATATTCGATGGATTATCATGTTAATTAATCATACATTAATAATGAAAAATCAAGACAGAGAATTTTGACCCCGCGATTATATGCAATGGCAATGCTCTCCCGAGATTTTCTCGAGATTTCGCGATAAATATCTCGGCATTTAGTCGAAGCTTAACCCTGACTGAGCGCTCGTGAACCTGAGGAACTGCCCGGTCGGCCAGGAACGAAAGTGCAGTAAAACGAAACAAACGATGACGATGGCGCACACGTGTTCGACACGATTACTATTCCGCGGTTGTACCTGCCCGGTGACTTATGTTAATGTCGTAATTATATCATCCTAATCTACCGAGTATACGCCGCGTTTACGTATCCTACGTGGCCGCATCCTATCAAATACCCATCTTGGAAACTACCATACGTGCCAGAATGCAATCTCGACCTGCGAGCCCTTGCGCCGCGGTTTCCATGAAACTCTGAAGGTACGAGAATTCGGCGAACTTTCCGGTACTTTCGGGGAACATGTAGATATATAAACGCGATAATTATAGATATATGTGCGTAGATAGATTATTAAAGAAAAAGAATGAAAAAACGCTTTAACAATTAATACGCTTTCTGATTGATCTAACTATAACTTATGCTATCGTAAAGAAGATTATCTTCAAAATTGTAATTCATTTGCTGAATAAATGATACGCCCTCTATTGTGACGCGAAAATTACATATAATTCGTTCGCGGCGAAAGACGACGCATATTGTGCGAAAGTATGTATGCGTGAGTCGTATGCACGCGTCGACAGAAAGATGTTGGCGTGGTGTACAAATTAATTATTTCCTGCAAGCTCGCGGACAGTCAGTCGTCGCCTCACGATATTGATAACAAGGATGAAGTTATTCAAAAGAAACTGGATCGCTTTGGTCATCTCTTCCACGGATTTCCGTCCCTTTGACGATTCCACTTCATTCTATACGGACCGAGTCTTTCGACATTCGCCACGGACGACTACGGTTGGTTACCTCTGCCTTCCAGAACGAAGAATAGGCACTAGAACTACGGGCTGTGCTCGCTTAATCCGCGAATCGAAGCTTTCATGCATAATTCATTACTCTCCGTTTCTCTTTCTCTATCTCTATCTCTCTCTCGCTCTCTCAACCGCCTTCATTCCCCGCCGTCTTTTGAATCGAGAACTTTTGGAATTCTCTCTGTCGTTTCTGAAGGGGAAATTTATCGCGCTTATGGCATTCACACTATGAAGAAAAGTCCGCGGCGTTCAGTGCGACCAATGTTTAGATCCGGAAAACGTACCGCTACGGACAGTTAAACGTATCTGATGTGCTAACATAATCGTTATATACAGAGTAACATATGTCATATGTCATATGATACGACTATCTTGAAGTCACCAACTGTTGTTATTAAAATAGCAATATACTAATGTCTTGGATTTATTCTTATAAAAATTAATTTAAAAAAATTAATATTATTATTAGTGCATCGATTCTCATTTTTATTAATATAGAATACGAACATATTCTCTCATTTTGTAATTCTCTTCCGCTTAATCGGTCTCTCAGCATTTCCCTTCCAGTCGAAATTATCCGTAGTGTCGCTTCTCTAGTGTCGATGTCGAAGGCGGGCATCGAACGATGCCCATAAAATTCCTCGTGAAACGTGCTTCGTCCACACAAGGAGGTCTTAATGATGATTACCAGCGTCACCCGTATACGATCAATCTCGAATCAGCAATTGTAATTGACACCGGCTCGATGACTCGAGAGAAAGACTCGCTCGCGGAGGGGAAGTCCCTCTTTCTTCGCGTCAGACACCCGCATATATGCATCCGCACATCGGGCCGCTAACACGCGCGGTTCCGTACATAATATCAATTTATGTGCCATAACGGACAGCGTAGTCGCGTGATTGGATCCTTCACGCCGGCTTCCACAACGCGTCCGCGGTCGTATAGCAGGGTTCACATCTAATACCGCCACCCTATAAATTCTGAAATATTAATAATATCCTTTTCCCCTCGCAACCGCCTCCCCTTCTGCCCTCCCTGACCACCCTCGCGCTGCGACGTCCGGGATACGCCGTGTGAGACGGCCTGCATTATCCAAGAATTTATTGCCGTTTAGACAAAAAAAGGGCATCGCTTCGCTTTAGACTCGCTCGCATTCTGATACCTGATTCACCTTCGTTGAAGAATGAAAAGAAACGAGATTACGTATCACCATAAGCATTAGGATTAATTTAATGTCAATATCTTTGATAATGTATAATCGACATCTCAAAATTGTGACTGGATAGAATGTGGCAATATACTTTAGATTTCTTTAGCAAACATGTCATTAAATTAAATTATAACAAATGTCATGAAGAAAATTTTATGATGAAATAAAATCTACGATAATTAATCTATGAATTTTAGCTAGAATTTTTTTGCAACATATAAGAAATAGAAAACCAAGGATTGTTATTTTGTGAAAGACTTCCTGCCCACAAAAAAAAACTGTCTATTATCACAACTAAGAGAAGTGCGCCCGTGCTCGTTGGTGTTCAACGGATTTATGATCGCAAAATTCAGCGACGGGATATGTCTCGCCTTCGTACAATTTCGGAGACTATATTAGCATTAGAGAGACGGGCCTTCTCCTGGGCCCGGTGAGGCCCAGGTAGACCATCCTACGCGTTGGTCCAACAACGACAAAACCACACCCGCCTTTGGACAATGGGTGACGCACTGCACTCCCTCCCTACTCGCCTCTCCCTTTTTTTGAATTATGATTTAGGTGATCCTATACACATATATCGCTTTAGATATCGTTCGGCTACGATTCTCTCGATCATTGATCTTGGAATAATATATTTTCGCGGATCAGGCTATCGCGCGCGCGCGCGCGCCTACAGCGCAGGTATAGACGCTGTTTCATATTGATAGAACTTTTTCGAGATACGGGCGTGTCTGTGAGATTTATATTTCACATTAATATTCATGGCCTTTACTTTGTACGCTATTTTATTAATTTTGGGAAAACGCTGATGCATTCTGGTGTGCAAGCAATTCAGAGAGTATACACTGGGTGCAATTGATCTGATCCCATTATTCATGTTAAACTAACTCGTTATAATTGTGGAAACAGCTAAATAAAATAAACGAGAAAATATATATTAAGTTTAATCCGAGGACCTATCTTTCTAATTTATTACATCTCTAACTTCCATTTACTACGCAATTGATATCAGGATTTAACTCTGCAGCAGACATGTATTAGCACACGCGGTCGTATTACAAGAATTATGTATTAAAATACGCAAGGAAAATTATCACGTCGTATCAGATATTGTATGGAGATCGTTTGTCTTCCATTATACAGATCTTTATCATCAGACTAGAAATTATTATTGCACACGAACGTTGAAAAAAGTCTTTTCTGCCTCGTGATTTATGACAACATAATCTCAGGCAATCTTTGTCGATGCGAAAAATCTATAAACTGAAAGTGATGACATTTCAACGATCGTAATGTCACTGCGATCGCGAATCGTGACTACGATCGTTGCGTAACGTACCACCTCTCGAGATCTCAGCATCACTCGAGGTGGAACTTACTGTTATTATCCGGCATACGCGGTATTATTTCCATCGCGCGAATTCTTTTTCGCAATGAATTTTTTTTCTTAGCCGTACTTTTACGAAAGGCTTTGTACAACATGAAAATACCAGAAAATCTCCAACGCGATATTGTAATAAATCATTTCTGCAGACAGATTGCAACACCAATTGAATGATGCGAGTAAATACGAAAATATCATTTATTATGCCATCTATTTATATATATTTTTGACAAAACATAAAAATCGTTTAATTAATATTGTTCTCATTAATTTGCTTAAAAAATTATTTCATTTTTTTCATTGAAATTATATAAATTCGTTTAAAATTTATTTTGATATACACAATGTTATCATGAAGATTGTTTTATAGAACGTTATAAATAAAATTATAACGCGGATATCTTCTTCATCTTGGGTTGCAATAGACTTCTGTCATTCAAAATGTCTTTATGTAGGTTATTCTCTGCCATGTATTCTCCTTTGCATGCTGACAACTTTGACGAAGTCATCGTCAAATCGTCCCTCTGACGAATAATAATAAGTCAATCAGGTCGTGGGTATACTGATAAAGAAATCGGTAGGTCGATCATAAGTGGAAGGACCTCCAACTGCGTGACGCGGACGTCTCTCTGACAAATGAATCTGCCGATGCATGGCACGGCGTTCCCGCGGGATCGAGACGAACGTGCTAGCTGGTGACGTCTTCATAACGGCGACCCTTCCTCCGCGGCATTGTCCGTCACACAAATCGCCTAACCAGCCTTCCAGGATGTCACCGATTTATTTTACGAGCCAGTTCGTGGCCCTGGGCGCGGCAAGCCTCCCGGCATCTTCACCTCCCTCCTTTAGGCTGTTATATTGAGTTCTTACGCGACACGTCCTGCGGGCTTCTGATGCAGGCACATGGATCGATGGTTTATTGAGAGTCATTACCTTTCTACGGGGTTATAAAGTTTTATCCCTCCCGTCCCCTCTCCCCCGGATATCCTTCCCTATCCCCGGGAGGGATAGTGACGCCTCGATCCCGCCTCGGGGATATCGATACTGGTTTGGTCCCCGCGGGAGGATCGCAGGGAAAAAGGAAGAAAGTCATAAGGCAACGCAATCAGCGTCTCTCCGTCTCAAGAGATCGAATCTCGAGATACAAGGAGAATTTCGAGTGGGCTTCCTCGCGTCGGTAATTCCACGCGCCTGGACACGACCCTTTGCATTTTTAGTCGCACCAAAATCACTTGATACGGGACAGGAGTAAAACATTACTAATTTGCTCAAAAATAAAATAAATCAGCAGCTAAGCTTAGTTCCAGAATGCCGACTTTAATCCTAATAACGGGCTCCTTTTTTTTATCAACTTTGATTTGAAACGGTTTAGAATTCTGTATAACAAGCTTGCGTTATGATAAATATTAGCTTGGCGCGTTTCACAGTATTGTTACTAATTATTTGTTTAATTTCATAACGCGCCGTGTCTGCTCCGTTACCTAGGAAGATTAATTCTTGATTAATTAGACACGTTTTGATGCACAGAGCTGCTAAGTATCTACAGCGCTGCAGTTAATTTACGATTAAACTACTTCCGTGACGCTTCTCGAAGGTCAAAACGTCGAGAAAGTGGTAAAGAATTGGAGTGAAAGGTACGTCTACCAGGTAATTTTTCCCGGTAGCTCCCGCTGGAAGACGATCCTCCGGGTAACCCTTAATTATCGCGAGCAATTAGAAAATTGTGCTAGTCGGAGGTAAACCCCCGATTCATTATCGTTCCCCTCTGAGGAATCGACCTGTCGAATACTCTCTCTTTAAAGACTAAGTATTTCGGATCTGCCGCTGTCCGATGAACTAAATCAGATATCAAGGGAACATCCCAAAATTGTGAAACAACACGAGAGACACGACAGTTGTGCATCCCAATTTTTTTCGTGGAAAAAATGTCAAGCATATTTCATTCTTATTTATTGACGGGAACTTCTGACTGGACAGATAGACCTAAAAAAATATTTTTTCCGGATACTGCGAAACGGATTATTTATATCGTTGTAATCGGACATCTAGCTTTCATTTTAAATCCATAAGATGACGACAGTAATAGCAGGCTCCATGCATGAATTGCGAATTTATATCTCCTTGCCGCGTTGCGGGGTGATTTCGAGTTTTGAGCGCGGCGGCGGCGTCGGTGGTGGCGTCGCAGACACAAGAAAAATTGATACGTAGGCTCCTAATGGCCCAACAAAAACGGGCCCAACAGGGACAGGACAACAAAAGCATATGCATATTATGAATGGATGAACGAGGCGAAGGAGGAATGGATGCCAGGAAATATATTGCCTCGGTGCATCCACTCCCTACGCGTACACGTGGCCTGACGTGGAAGAGAGACGAGGACGAAAAGATTGGGCCCGTCTAAAGAGAAAGAAAAACTTCGACAGGGGAGACGGTGGACGAGAGGAGGAGAGAGAAAGAGAGCCCAAACGGAAGGTAGGAGGGAGAATCCAAGTTGCGAAGCTTAAGCATCCTTTCCCTTTATCTCCCTTTGTGCGGCGGACGACGGCGCGCGGCGAGTCCCGTGCGCGACAGAAAATTAGTAAAATCCGGCGGCCAATGCGTGGAACTGTCCGTCGCGCTATCCGTTGCCGGATTTATAAGGAGCGAAGGCGGGATTTATGTCGGACCGTCGGTTATTTATCGGTTTCGATGGTACACGCGATATCGTTACACGGATATCGATACGTCCTTAGTACGAGCGAGGCAGAGTCGCTCCCCTCCCCTTCTTTCTCTTTCTCTCTTCCTCTTTCCCTTCGCATATATCTTGCTTTATTATTAGATCTTTCTCTCACCCTCTTCCTGTCTTTCTTTATCTTTTAGGCGAGACACTTGATTTACCTGGGGACACCTGCAGGGTAGATCCGGTAAACACGACATCTTCGATCGTGAAAGCGAAACGCCTGGGCCTCCCGAGTAGCTGTACCTCTGGAATTTTCTCCGCGGAGGCTGCAAAGAAAAGCAGAAATTCGGATGAAAATATACATAAACGTGAGAATATTTAATGGCGTTAAAGTTTTCGCGCTTTAATAAACGGGCTTTCACGTAAGTAACCCTCTCTCGACATCGATGATTAATACAAAACGTATTATTGGGTAATTAGTCTCTACGTAGAGCGGTATCCTGAAACTGGGACGCAATAAATGAATCGGTAATCGAGCCTGATAAAATTAATAACGTCATCAATCTTGTCTCTCATGCTTGTTCTTTGCGAAGGCATTGTAAATGAAAACACATTAGCACGTCGATAAGCACAGTTTTCTCGAGTTCATCGCAAATGTTAATGATAGATGTAAAACTTGATGAATCTGTGCAGCTGGAATTTTCTCCGCGTTTGTAACGATTATCGCGCCCCTCAACTCCCCTCGAAGATCGGATTTACTTTGACCCGTGAAATTTACCCCCAAAACTCGGTGAGGGCTCGAACGAGGAAAGGGAGCAACAAGATCGCGAGAGCGGATGAATTTCAACTGACGTGCTGCATTCTTAAAGATCTTGCAACTTCCTTCTACACTTTCTGAGATTATCCTCGGAGTTGCAAGTTGTAGAATAACAGAACGGCATTTTTCTCAAAGTCATCGTATGCAGCGAAACAGGCGACGACTTGTTATGTACTGCATCCATCTATTATCGCAATCTAATCGATCATTAATACATAAAGAAACAGAAAAATTAATATACAAAGAAAATTTTTAACAAAAGCGTAAAGTACGCGCGTTCAGTACGGGGCACATGATGGTTAAACGATAATGGTAATATTATAACAGGATCGTCGAGACGGATGGCAGATCAGGGCGCGATTATTCGCAGCCAACGAGGCTCGGCGTGCAATTATTAATGCCAAGCAATCGATAAGCTCAAAGAGGTGCCTTCCCGTGCCACGCTTGTAATTATTGCCGGCAGAACAGCAAGAGGAAGAGGAAGAAGACGCGAGAGTAAGGTAGGTAACCCTCAAAGCACAATGCCACCCTCTAATCACGCATCGACTTATCGGCAAGGAGGAGACAGGCGTATCGTATGCTGCACCCGTTTTACTCGTGCCTACGATGTAGAATGGCCTGGAAGGACTCTTCCAGACTGTCTAACATCCAACCTTTCACCGCAGCCCATCCACCATCGTGCCAAAGTACAGGAAGCACTTTCTTCCGCATTTCTCGCTTGTTTGATGTTCTCGCCCCTTTCATCCCTGTCTCCTCCCCGCAAGTAGAGGGTGCACGTACACTTCGACGTTTTCGGCTGTCAAAAGACGTTCAATGAAAATTCACACCCAACCAGCTGTCTTTTCACCAAAGAAAACCATTTTTCTCAATTGCCTGGTAATCCAGCGTGTTAATTGTAACCGCTAATTATGTCTCCCTTAATAGCAGTAATTTCCGCAAATTTATCCAAAGCACGACTTTGCTTACGCAGAGGTTTGCGCGACGATTAGTTTCGAAGCGTGCGTGTCTTCCCTCTCGTCTTTCTCATTTTGTCTGGCAGGATACTCTGGACGATGCTCGACAGTAGGTATTTACTACACTCGAACAAATTCCTCGGCTACGGATGTATGCGCTCGCAACGAAACTACGGCAGTTCAAGGGACGTGACCGCACATACCTCGCTGTACCGTACCCGAGGTTTACGTATTTCGCGTGTGCGTGCGCATAAACTGGAACTTTCGAACTATTTGTACTGTATTGACACCTAGATGAATATACTGACGGTATACGAAGAACAAAGCGGAAATGCCCTCCTTTCGAAAAGTTGCAAACGTCGACAGATCGTGCAATATTCCAGTCGACCTACTTCGCGACATGAGCCTAACATATGTAGTCACTCGGTTGCAGTTAATTGCGATGCTACTCGTTGAATAAAGATCCCATCCTTCAAGAAAGTTTGCTTAAACGTTCCTGCTAAAATAACGCGACCACTTGTTCGATTTTTTTCGAATATCATTTCCATACATTTATGCCGGGAAACTTGATAAATTTAATGTTAATATTGGGAATTATTCGATGACCCTCGACTGGTGAGGACGAAAGGAAAAGACGTTGGTCGACTTAAAAAACGCTCGGAAATGTACATAAATATACATTAATCTTGCCGCAGCTGCCTGGCGCCGAGCCACGGAAGATTCGGATGGGTTCGGCCAAAGTGCTATCCTGCTTCGTAAAAACTTAAACGTTCCGGATAATAAATCAGAGATTTATTATCAACAGGGAGTCTTAACGAAGCGAGATGGTCAAATGCGCTAATTATCAGCCAGTTTCGTCTCTTCTTGCACGTGAGTCCAGACGTGTTCAGTATACTTGCTCAATGACGCGTGTCAGTTAGCAAATATACGAAATCGTTCGTAAACAGTGACTAAAGAAGGAATTATGTATGCTTGACGGTGACATGGTAAAGGAATTATATATTAACTCTTAACAAACATATTATACATAATTAACGTAAGTATTATTAAGATTGCATTTTTTCTCTCTAAATCTGAATCAGTGAATAGTCACTGATTCAGAAAAGTGGCATACTTTACACTGATATCAGTGACTATTCATTGATTCGCAGTACTGTTCACTGATTCAGATTTAGAGAGTTCGTTAACCATATCCACCAAAATCATCTTAGCAATAGAATTGTATATCATCTTCGTTCAAGTGAAAAACATGCGAGTGCGACGAAGCTGTCTCGATTTCCGAAGCCAAAGTCTAACGGCGCGTTATAAAAAAAAAGGGATTTCGTATGCCGAATTCCTGAACGTGTCGTCAATAAAATACAAACGCGGGCGGGACGGGATACGTGGTAAAATCTACCGCGGCGCGACTGCAACTGTATAAACGGCTCGCCTGTGTCTACGTATTCTGCGAGTATCTATCCCGTGTGTTCTGCACGGCCGGCCGTGTGCTGCGCTCGGCCGAGAGTCGGCACCCACCGGAGTCGCGTATCGGGGACCGTGGCCAAAGCGAGCGGACGACGCGAGCGGTCCGAAGCGCGGCCGAGGCGCGCAGTAACGTAATGGACGTCATTAGCCCGTGTAGATTATAGGGCGGCGTGGAGTAACGATCACTTCTTATAGGGCACACCATACCACGGCCGTGAAGAAGGCCCACCGTGGTCAGACCCTTGTTCTTACTTGGGTCGCGTCGCGATCGATATCGGGTCGACGTCACTCCGTCAATCGGCTTCCGGTAGCCGCGCGCTCCAAGAGAGATCCTCGCTCTCGCATTTTGGATCTTTTACCGCTCTCCCCTCCCCCTTCTATTTTCATTGCCCGTGACATATCATCGTTATTAAATGGAAATAAGAGATGATTAAGCACTGAGCTATGCGATAACGATAAAGAATTAATAAGGCTACTCGCCGTGATCAGCGGACGACGTTCGCTATTAGCGTCTCGGGATGTGGCAAAAAATTTATGTGCAATTATCATGGTGCACAAAAAAACGCAAGAGCCGTCTCTTGATTAATTGATCAAGGATCGTGGACCGTTGATTGCCAAATGTGTTTCGTGACACGACGCACGCGCGCATTGTAGGTGTTGTCACTTCGATAATTTGTCTTTAATAATATCTAGTAAATTTTTATAAGAATTATTGGTGTCTATTAAATACAGCAATAAATATATTACTCAATGTTGTGATACTGAATGCCAGGCAAAATAAATCCAAGCAAATTTGTGTATGTGTGTGGACGCTAACGTGAAACTTTAAAAGTTTTGCTGAAGTTATCGGGAGGAAAACATCATAAAGCACCAAGTGGCATATGACTTTACTGGCTGGAAGATTAATTGCCTAATTATCTGTGCATAAAGAATCGCCGCATGCTATTAATTCGTTTCATCCAACCGCTGAGGAATTGAAACGGTCGGGCATGAGACAAAAGGCGTACGGCCACGCGCTGTCGTACCACCGCGACGTCAGAAGTGTTCACGCGGGCTATTTAAAAATCGTAAAAGCCGATAGAGACCGTTTTGCCCTCGCGGAAGGGGCGGCCGAGGGAAAGAGAAGGTAGAATCGTGCGGTCGAAGAGGATGGCTCTTTCGCCCGAGTAGAGGGGTGCATTTAAAGTAATGGCGTTTCACTGGAGATGCTATAAATTTATCTGCCATAACTTGTTATACGCGGCTCTCCTCGCGTATTTATACATGCCTTCGTGGCCACACACAGATTCCGCCACGGCGAGTCGCTCGTATGCCCCGTTCTGTTTCGCTTGGTCGAGTTATGGCGGGCCTGACGTCGATGGAATAGGGCGTGGATGGGAGGGCAGGAAGATGGTGGGACTGAGACACTGCCTTTCGCCGAATCATTCGGATCAGCAACGATCACTGCCTGCCAGTAGTGCGAGGAACGTGCGAAAAAGCCTTTGACACGCATTTGCACGCTCAACGACGCGCAAAATATATATACTTTCGTTATTAAAAAGAAATTCAGAAAATACAGCAAGAATCAAGCAGGTTTGATGTAAAGTTCTCCGGAAATTATCCAAAAAGATCATCGACAAACTGCTGCTGGGAAATCAGTTACTTAAAGAGTTACGTAAATCCTTGGGTTTTCTTCCGTGTACTCGGTCTTAAACCCAATTCAAAGTTTCATGTTAAATACCGGTGACTCCTGTATCTATAGTTCTAACTACTGCAACCTGCACAAATGCCAGTGCAATGCATACATAATTTATGACGCTGTGTAGAGGCAAATAATAATATTCTTATCATGCGCTTCCATTAGACAAATTACAACGTTTATGTTAACAGGAACATTGTCTGCCCATATCGCGCACCTGAGGCAAAAACTGAAATACATTCAGTGAAAAATTTAAATATACGTTTTATTCGACTCGCGCATCGACGCGCCGCGGTTGGCAGAGAAACGTTTGTGCCGCGGAGGCACAAGGTACGCATCAGTTCGTTCGAGGGTAGGTACGTAATGATACGGGCGAAGGTATCGGAGCGAGAGGATCTGAAGTGGCTCGAAGAGTACTGTAACATGCCCTTAAGGGACGTGCGTACACCTTCAGATTCCCGCAAGAGTGTAAGACGAGAAAACAGACGTTAACGTGTCAAACACATTTAGCTTCTTCGCGAGATTCACTTGTTAACGCGAATATTTAGTCGCCGATTAAGAAACTTTTCTTAATTCACTGATTAGCGCGACAAGTAATCATTATTTTTCCTTCTTCGTCGATTATTTTCCAAAACCCTAGTAGGAAAAAATCTGTAAGATTATATAGAAATGTTTATGAGATATAATATGATAATTCATAAATTTAACTATTTTATATTATTTTTTCTCAGGAAGCAACAGAAAAATGGACATCTACTACAATATCAGATCAAATAATAAATTTCGATGACTGTTATGGAAACGAGATTGAATCTCATCGTACACTCTTGCATACGAATAAACTCTTTCGCGACGGTACACG
The DNA here is from genome assembly GCF_003070985.1 of Temnothorax curvispinosus. Classification (NCBI taxonomy): domain Eukaryota; kingdom Metazoa; phylum Arthropoda; class Insecta; order Hymenoptera; family Formicidae; genus Temnothorax; species Temnothorax curvispinosus. The sequence goes on along the minus strand of NW_020215615.1, from coordinate 698,899 downwards.
CTGTCGATTTTCTCTCTGTTGTTGTTAGCCTGCGGCTAATACTTGCCCGGTTGGTCGGGACTAACTTTTAAACAAGACTTAACTAATTTTCAGATAGTTTAATATCTTACGTAGCTCTCGCACGCGTGACTGAGGCGGGTGAACGACTTAAGTCGGGACGGCTGGCTCGTCTCTGTCGTGGCGGGGAAGGAGAGCGATGGAAGAAGGAGGCTAGGGTGGGCAAAGGGGGGTGAAAGAGGTGGAGCGAGAGGGTGGATGAGCCTGGAAGCGAAGTGGGCTGAGTGACGTGTAAAGACACCTCCACGTCCCGAAGAATTTAACTAATTATAATATGGGATAAACGGTTTATTCCCGCCTGGCAACCTACTCGGAGCGATACTGATACCACCTCTCGCTCTCCCCTTCATCCTACGTTCTACCCATCCCGCCCCTCTCTCGGATCCGCGCAACCCGCCGCGACTTGGCACACGTCACAGAAGTTAGCGAGTCGAGACGCGGGGGCACCGGGCCATGATTAGGCCAGATTATGGAGGTTGAACTTTGATCGTCTCGTGGATGACGCGGGAGGAAGCGCGGATTTCCGCTGTTCGACGTGCGCGTCCTTCTTGAATGCGGCTGCCGCAGAATTTACACCTTCAATTTTCCTGTTCGATCACTTGATCAAATTTTAAACATTTTCTCTGTCCTTATATACATTCGCTTACGTTTGCAACATTCTTTGCCACTACTGAGTCATCTCATAAATAATGTGGTATGAAAGGGAGAGCTTGATTTATTCTTTAGCTCACAAAACTGAAAAACTTTTGTCACCAGGGAGTTGAAAATTTAAGATTGAGATGGGAAGAAGTTGTAAACAATAATGGAAAATATATTATGGATTAAAATTAAAATGTTGAATTTTTTGTTTTATTTAAAAAATATCTCTAAAAAATTATTTATGCCTGGAATGACCCAATACATGAGCATTATGACTTTCACTATTGAAATAATTTATTTAATCGGTCTAAACTTGTGCAGTGTTAAAATACTGATTCACCTAGTTCCTAAGTAATCGATCGGTTAAAATTTAGAAATAGATGCACAATCAGATATCTCTTAACGTAGAATAGGAATGATCATATCTTCAGGTTTCTCATGTAGAGAACAAAATATAAATATCACTATTGCACAGATTCTGACATCACCGTGACACGAGCGGAAATTATTGACGACGTTATTATTACACAAGTACTTCTTACAATAAATTTTTTTTGTCTGATTTTGCTCTCCTACTCGGGAACGCAACCATCGACGAAAGATTAACGATTATACTGCGCCGACGTGTCTTTGGAACGGCTGTTGTGACATGCAAAATATGTGAACATGTAAGAGGCGGAAGGGACAAAGACAAACGTTGCTGCTGAATTGTCAAGTTTACCGGCAATCGATTTAGGATATATAAATCCTGAGAAGAAAGCCGTTCACGTGAATATCATGTCCGAGCATTGGTGTGGGAGGAGGTAAACGCGAAAGAACTGCACTCTTTTTCTCTCCATCGAATCGTTAAATAAGATCGGTACACCCGGTATAACCTTGGAAAGGAGCCGTACACGGATTATGCGGTTTCATCCGTAATCTCCGTACGACCGATTACGACCCGCGTAATATATGGAGCACCGCTGTACATACGGCTTTATTGCCAACCGTACGCACCGATCGTTTCAGGGAAGAATCTCGGGGCTGCTTCGGGGAAGATTGCTGCATGCAGTTTCTCCCGGAAGTGCAACAGCGAAGCGGATTATCCGGAGCATCTGCGTAACTTTTACGTTCTCCAGCAAGGACGATTCTCTATTGGCTTATAAAAAATATATATATACAATATCCATATATGTAATATAATGCAAAATCAAACTATAGTTATGTAATTACATAAAATAATAATTTTATTTTTATTCGATACTAATTTATATCTTTGTTAATATAATAAAAGTTGTAAATAATGTACGTGACAGATTTAATAATTATTTACCGATTACAGTCATCGTGTTATTTTTTTTAGTATTAAGAGAAACAATCGTTACGTAAATCTTAATATAAAGTCTCAGTACTACTCAACAATGCAGCTATAATTACTCGAGGTTAGTAGTTACAATTTTTTTAACGTAGCAAATTATCATAAGAATTTGTCTAAAGGCGCATGAGTAAAGATCTGGAATTCCAAAGGGATGTTAGCATGGTATTATTATTCTGACAGAATTTTAATTTGGTTCACGACTGGCGTCCGTGAGAAGTTCGACTCCAATTTCGTAGGGTACTCCAATATGTAGGATCTGGGTGAGTGTATCGATATTGACGAGGGTACTGTCCACGTGACGTTTCGTTCAGGAGGGCCCGGAATACCCCTGACTCAGTTCGAGCCTCAGCGGGGGTCACTCACAAATTATAACTGCCAGACGTGATGCTAATCTAGAGAAAGTTTGGAAAAGCAAAGTTGATCGATTCTAATTTATACTCGCCGCGATGATGCTCCGAACGAATATGCTAAGTCTTCGGAAATCTCTGGAATCGAAAATAGCCCGCCCACAGACACACGTCCGATGTAGCCCACCCCTTTGACGTATAATGCTCAATTTTAAGTTTCACGCTGATTCACATTGGAAAGTTATTCACGATAAATATAATAAATAGCTCCTGAAATGATCCTGAAAATTGATATTACAAGCTATACGAGTATGTTTCAGTCGTGTATAAATAAAAATATCTACGTAAGAATTTAACGATTATTCCAAAAATCACACCCCAACTAATTCGAAGCGCATAGTCCACCAAGGGCGTCAGATTTTTTGTGCTCTCTACCAATTTTCTGAGGCTCTTCTTCAGATCGCTCAATGCGGAGCGATGTACACATGGGCATCGCGCACAATGCCACCTCCGGATTACTCATCCTCGGCGATGCGCGATCGACGAATGCGGCCGCAGTCAGTGGGGGAAAATTTATGAAAGTAATCCGGCCCCACTCTTGACTGCTGATCGGCGTGGGAGCCGGCGACGGATTTTTATTGTGACCCCCGCCGCCGTTACGAGAAATCAAACTTTCCGACCGATAAAATACGACGCAACGGATATACGGAATAAAGGACGCGGGGTGTCACCTGTCTGTATGCTCAACAGGTAACTCCCCCATTGTCGGAGGCTGGGCCCCACCGTGTGTATCAGTCGTAGTCGCGGGTCTACGGCGTCTTCGCGTGTATCGCGCGCGTGTGGGTGTATGGATTTGTGTGCCTCGGCAGATTAGAGGGGATCGAAAGAGATGCGAAGGGGTCAGAGCCTATCGAAGGACTGGTTTTCTCATCTAGCGGACCTGAAAATCTCCCTCGCGGCGCTCGCCCGACCGATTCACGCGTTTCGCGCCAATGCCCGATCTCGCAGCATCATATCAATCGGTTGCGAGATTAAAACCTCTCTCGTAGAGAAGAACGCGTGTGAAAACATTGGAAGCGCGCCGAATGTTTCTAGTACTTTTTATATCCGTCGAGCAAACGAGACGCTGAATAATTCCGACGTATCCATTCGCCAATCGTTGCAATTCTTTTTTAAAATCTTCTCCTTTTGCCGCATTTAAAAGACGTACTAAATTATTTAATAATTGGTTACTGAAAAAATGTATAAATTATTAATTATGCGCATAAATTTTATATGTAATTATTGCTTGTATCGTTCGAGGGATGGCGTGCATACATTTAGATTAATGAGCACACCTATTCTCTCGAATGCAAATCGATCTACCTGCACGATTTTTTTCGCCTTTATCGCGAATTATGTCACGCATAAAAGCTGGAGCGTGACGATCTTCCGTGGCTAGGCGTAAGTGGCCGTAAAACTGGCTTTTGCCTCTTTCCACAAAAGAGCGAGATGAGATAACGTGCTAAAAAGATCGCCGAAAAATACGTCTGCTTCTTTGAGAGAATATAAACTGTCGGGTTTATCCGAAGGATCAGCCAGTGGCTACGGTAAGGTACAGTAAACTGCTTATTGCATAAAAATGGGATAAATTTTAACGAGCCAAAGCATTAGCGAGGCAACGGCGGAACTAATTGCGGATCAAAATCAGAAACGATCGCGGCCGCTATCTCCGCCGGTGCGGAAACGAGTTTTCTAATTGGTACGAACGATATAACCTGTTTTACGTAAAGAATCTGATTGGATCGCGATCGTAAATCTGATCTCACATCGCAAAATCGATGCTCCCCCTCGATATCACGCGTTAATGTTACATCGCGAGGTACCTTTTAAAAATAGTATATCACTTATCGACATCTTCATTTGGGAATTCCCGGGAATTTATTTCCGTCGAGATTACGCGACAGGGCAATCATTAGCTATACCTTTGAAATAAAGACACTTTTTGTAGAGCACTAATGAATTCAGGGTAACTTGACAATGATAACTGTGAAATCGTACTGGAATTCCAAAGGTATTATCGTTCGATCTCTCGGCACAATCTCTAATATATCTTATAAGATATGCTAAAAGGATTAATGAAACAGTAATCCCACATTCGTTAGGTTAAATTCGGACATCGACGACCAATGCATCCGTCGAAGCTGGCCTTGGGCCCAAGCCCCGACCGTTGCTCATTTTCTACGCCCATCGTCGATCGAAGGTCACCCGATATATTATGGCCCGAAATCGAATGCGTTCATCCGGCAGGCATTCCAACGAGACGACCAAGTCGAAAGAGAGAAAGGCTGGAAGATGCTGGGAGCGGGAGGGGCGGGGGGACGGGGGACAAGGGAAAAAAAGGTGCGCCTATGGAAGGGTAAAAAAAGAGGACGAAACGTCGAGATGCAGACGGATGGCGTGCTACGATCGAGTCTTGTTTCTCAGCTACGAAAGCTACCAGAAGCGAGAGCTACCAGGAGCCCTTCAGCCCGGCAGGGCGTAGCCCGCACGCTCGATCATTACCGACATTGTCCACTAATGGATATTTATGAATGCACCAATCAACGCCACTACTACCGGGCTTCAATGCAATCAGAATCGATTATATAGATTTCGCCCGCGGTCGCAACCTTCGGTCGTCCTTGCAAAACTCCTGACGCAACGCGTCAATGAGCCATTGCACCTGATGATGATCTTTCGCATCGGTAGACTCTTGAACGCTCTGTCCTGAGAATATAGACTATCTCGCGCTGCAGATCCACGCACCTCCATTGGCGATCTTCGGGATGTGTTCGTTATGCGTTTCGACGTATCTCAAATATATTGCGTTGCTAGTTACGCGTTCTTTGAGATGATCGCGTGACGTATAAAAGTATGAGTTATAGCCTCTGTTTCCGAGAGCCAAGAACTACTATTGTTTCGACATTAATGTTAGAGAAAAATTATGTCCGACATCAATGTAAGAAATACTACTTTGTTCGTCAAAATCAAACACCTCGTATACCCTCCACAAGCCTCGTGTTGTCGAGGACACTTCCGAGAGCACCTTTTGATCTCACCGCCCGCGGATCGCTTTTGTTTCCACCCTCTTCCGCGACTCGGAGAAACAAAGACCGATCGGCCGGACTAATGAGGCCCTGCTAGCCCGGGGCACCGTGCGTGTCGTGACGTAATCGCAACATTTTTAAAAAGTCACGAATGCGTTTAGCCTGCGTCTCTGAATGCTGTTACGGAGCATAACGCGCCGTGGCCGCGCCGCGTATAATATCGCATAAGGCCGCGTGCATTGTATGTTTACGAGTCGGCCGGAGGGGTCCGGGAGAGACCGCGGGGCCGTGTGTTGCGGGGTGTCGGCCAACACGTGTCCGTATCGACGAGGATGTATCGACGGCAGCTCACCGCCTTCGGCTATATCCGCGTGTGGTCGCCGACATGGACTTGAAGAGAGGACCGTGCGGCGAATTAACCGTATCCCTTCTCTCGGTACGGCGAACTCTGCCTTCGGGAGATCTTGCGAGGATATTGGGACTTTACGCATTTCCATCCCGCGACGATCGAGCCGCGATGACGTTATCGCTGGAGGCTGTGCGCGATATGTAGATTGTAGAAGATCGGTGCAGCGATAAAATCCTTGTATTATTGAATATGGATAAAATATGACGTATATCGATTCTCTTATAGATATAAATATAAATTTGGAAGTTTAACTTCCTCACAGTGGAGGCTTTAGTATAATTAATTATGCAATACATTTTATTTTATCCACTAAATAAAATATTTACGGTCTCGAAAAAAAAAAACAATTTAAAAAAATACGCAGAAGTCACTTTTCACAAACGCAATTGTTTAAAAGTATACGAATTTGAGAACTTTTCTAAGACACGATTAAACAATGTAAATGAGCACCATTGCAATATTTTTTTTTATCCACAATTATGTCACATATAAGCAGATAAGATTTCATCAATATTGCAGAAATACAATCTTATTGAGCAATGTATCGAAAATTCTCACGGTGATATTCGCTCGGCGTGTTGCAGAGAATATACAAGATTTAGTTTTATAAGACGGATTATACTGATATATACTTATATACGTTTAATATACGGGCGGTTACATTACAATGTCCAATGAAGGTAGAGGGTGTCAAATTATGGGCTATACACGTTACAAACATAGTCGAGAGTCGAAGTACGAACTTGGCCGCGTTGCTCGGTTAGCTACGGACTTTATAGTCAGTTCATTTTATACGTTATTTCACCATGAAATGGTCGTTATGCCATGGCACATGAGTGTATCCTATCTGCCGAACGATAAATGCGAGGTAAACGCATTTCGCTGCATGCAGGATTATTCTAGACGAATAAAGTCATCTAAAAAATTCATGATACTCACTTATTATATTTCCTTCATTCCTTCGTTCCGGCTAGGTATCGATCTTCAAAACTGTCGCATGTAATACGTAATAACGTTGCAAAATATTGCTTTAATATTCACCAGTATTTTCAAATTAACTTAACGGTGTTGTAACTCTCTGTGATTATAGTATACAAAATCTATAAAATTTATTCGCGAGTATGGATCTTAAAGAATATAATTTAGTAGACGACAACTACAACTTCACTCAGTCTGCAATATTGAAGCTTTCGCAGAATCTCTGAGAGTTGGTCAATCGCGGGCGTACGTTTGCGATGGAATCGACGCGACGCGAGGATGGCTCGGTTCGCCAATGACGGCGTGGATCGGCGGATACCGAGGCAGTAGCATCATCAGAATGAAGAACGACTCGGAGGTGTCCACCTAAGGTTACTAATGATCCCGTGGGCACCGTAGAATACATATGGAGCGGCCAGTCTGAATTAAAATCGCTCGGGCTATAGCAACGGCTACCCTTCTCTTCTCCTATGATTAATGGAGAGTTCACACTCAGAATGCACACATAGGATAATTAAGGGGATATATTCCGGCCACCGAGTCTACGTATAGTTTGAAGGATGTAACGGGTGGAGAGTTCGTCAGCGCGGCGCACTCATTGATTTCGCAGCGTGTTCAAATCTATTTATACACGTTCTGGAGGAAACGGAAGCTCCGGTGATTCATAAACGAATCTTTGCGTGTACGAGATCGATGATACGCGAGACTATTTGAAATTTGAAGTGGAACTGATTTCCCGTAACTTGAAATAACGTTAAATATAAAAATATCCCGCACGTATGCAAAATAATATTTCTTGCGGATAGAAATGTTCAGATAAAAGAGATTTATGTGCAGTCCAAGTTTCCGATAACTTCAATAAATATAATTGTTAAGCAGAGAGAGTAACACTGTGAGAAATGTTTTTCACGAAAACGTTGTTATAAATTTACGTCGATATCGCAATTAAATAAAAAATTAGTCACGAATTTGTCGCTTCAAACTCCGTTAGATTCTACGTAACACTTATTTCGATGCTTCAGCTCTATCGGACGAGAAATCTGTGAGAAACCTGTTCAGCTCGAAGAAGGACACCCGGTACAGAGCATCTGCGCGGCAAGCTTTAAGATCCGTCGCATCATGCTACGTGGAAAGGGTGTCCTAATCATTAATTCAAGGATTAGGCGTAAACAAACGATGATTTGATAACGTCCAGAGAAGCGGAGCCGCCTCTTACGGCTACCGGGCGCGGCTCGGCGGGGTCCAACGGAGAATCTCCACTTGATCCGTTCATGCAGTACGTGTGCTGAAGGAGGAGAGCGAGCTCGCGTAGGTACAGGTGGTATATCCGCTCGTTAATTATGTATACGACCTCGCGAGAATTACGATCAATTAATTCTCGCCGATGTCCATCCGCTCGCGAGAAACGAACGGGTCGCTGCGCACTTTTCTTCGCGGTACGTTTCAGTGCGCTTTAACGCGCGGATGTAAATTGAGCCCGTCATTTCGCGTAGCTCGATAAAAAATTGTCGCAAAAGCGAGCCTGCCTATGAAAGTTGTATGAAGTTAATTTGCATATGATACCTTCGATCATCGTTAAGTTATAATAATTGTTGAAAAAATTGCACAGATTTCGTACAAATTATTTCTTCTATTTTCATATTGAAGGATCGTTCGCATTTCACTTTTAAACTATCAAACATTTATTTGTTTGGTCATGTAATTCTTATTAATCACTACTGTAATATGTGAATTAAAATAATAAATATTGAACGGTTGATTCTTTCGACTGTACAATGGTCTGTTTGAATACCAAGATCGAATATGTACGGTTTCATCGGCGTTCCATCCAATGAACATTAATTGCGAGGTGGGCCGGACGCGGTAACGCGGCGCGAATTTATAACCCGCCTAATCTGTGACAAATTGGTCGGGGACAAAAAAAGTAAAACCCGTCTATATCAACACACGCGGGATCGCTCACACTCGCGAACAGAAAACCACTACCAACGCGGGAAGCCGAGCGGCATTGCCGTTGCGCGCCGGCGGATCTCAGGATGTCGGAACCCGGCAGGCGTAGGGAGGGTTGGTTTTCAGGGGGTGGTACAAGCCACCGTAACCGAGAGGTAGATGGGGCTCCGGATGGCGATGGCCCCCGCTCGTTGGCTCGTGGTGGTGTGTACGGGAGCGAAAAGAGCGCCATTCTTTTGTAAGAAGCTCACATAAATTGCGACACCCAAGAGTTAAAAGCAGTCTTAAATTACGTGCCGTCGACTCCTTGATGAATTGAGTGCTCCCACCTCGCCCTCTGTCGTTCCACCTCCCCCCTCGGCTTTCTCGTCGTTGCCGCCACCGCTGGCTCGGTACCCTCGGCTACTTGGTCGGGTGATATTATACATTGTTTTTACGTTCCTCTTACGGTCAGACATCCACGACCCCTATCCTACCCTACCTAGTAACTAGAGCAACTGAGTATAACGAACGGCTCTTTTATACCTGATGGGGCTATCTGCGAAAGGTGTTCTACGCTCCTGAATCGTCTTACTTAGCTTACTTACTTAGAAAACTGTTCTTCGAATCACTTTTGAAATTATTCTTTCTCTATTGAAGTAACAAGAAAAATGGTAGAAACATTCGAAACAGAAAAATCCAGACATTCTGTCGAGTACTTTTGTTTTCTTAAGCTTTGATTCGTAAGAAAAAGAGCGGGCAGTCATGACGATTGTAGATGCTTCAACGTGTTATCATTCGCGGATCTCAAGTCTGAAGGCAATTTGAAGACCATGTTTGAAAGGGGGAACTCCGAATCTCGTGACACGCCAGTATGGCGGCTCGTGTAAGGGCGCGTCGCGGAGGAGCGCCTACAAAGGAAGCTGATTCCAAGTAGAACGTCTACCGCGGATAATCGTTTCATTTTGATATCTCGAAAGCAGCCGACTGAGGTAAATCCAGGCGGGACGATTTGTTACAACGACGCGACCTTTACACTTTCCTCGCCGCCGTGCACGCAGCCGCCGACTAACCGGCAGCAGAACTGAACTTAGGGTTAGACTGGTGCCATCGTCGGGATTTTATTATTCAGGTTCCTACACATCGTGAACCGCGGTGAAATCTTTATTTGGAATCATTCCAAGAACAATAACGTGTCCCCATCTCATACCGACCGTTCTCTCCTCTCTTTCTCTCCGTCTCCCCAGTCTCGCCGCCCTTTGCATCTTCTCCTCTTCCCTCCCACGAGCAATGCCAAATAAAACTAAACGTAACCCAGTTATTTTCTGTTTGCGCCGCCCGATGATTCCCTCAGATATGATGACTCCTCTCTCGGTGCTTCTCCGCTCGTTGGCAGTGGCGGCACGCGTGTATCATCGTGCATATAAATCAGTCCACGAGAATCAGATAGGATTTCAGAAATATAAAATACACGGCGATATTAAAAAAAGAAAAGAGACGCGGGGCCGGGCAAAGAGAAAAGCGAGAGAAAAGAGAGAAAAATAAAGAAGGAGAAAGAGGAAAAAATGAAGAGGAACGCGAGAGAGAGAGAGAGAGAGAGAGAGAGAGAGAGAGAGACAGAGAAAGAGAGACTGTCGACGAACGAGAAACGAACCCTGATTGGTAGGCGCGATGCAACGCAAAGCCTGTTTACACGAATTTCGGACTAATTTATAATCGTCGTGCTTTTAAAATTTGTAGAGATCAAAGTGGATTTGTTCGGAGCGCAAAGTAATGTCAAAATTTTAGATAAAAAGCGATAGCAATCTACCTACACATATAGATAATTATAATGCGCTATCGCGAGATATCGTATATTACACATCTATAATACATCTTTTACGAATAGTGATATAATTCTTCGTCGTTGATAAATCTTTTTTTTTATTCTGCCGATACTGCTGTAAAATGAAATATCTGAAGCTCTAGTTTAAATCAATGATACGGCAGAAAAATATTTTTGGCAACACGCTACGGAACGGCCTTTAAGGAAGACGAAGGTTTGGAGAACATACGATCGTGTTTGCGTGGCTGAGTTCTTTGTTCGGTAATAAGGACGATTCTGAGTGGTTCGAAAAGAGCGATTGGGCGCAAAGGACAAAATCATTGTCCCCACTTGTCCGCGTCGCCTGTCTCGCGGAACTCCGGTTCTTCTTGCCCAGTATTCGGCATTAGCTGCGATTATCATATTTTCGTTGGGGATCTGGTGCCATAAATTTGATCTCGTTATCTCGTTTACGGGCTGCGCTCGTGCAACGAAGCGAGAGGGTAACGACGGCGAAGACGCGGGCTCGGTAGAGAAGAAAGAGGAAAGAGGAGACAACGTAGGAAAGTGAGCACAAAGATCAGGAACGTTCTAAGAGCGACCGGTACCCCGCTGTTGCCAAAAAATGTTATCTTATAAGCTCAAATATATATGATAGAATATTATCTTAAACAATCCCATAGTGTAAATCAGAAACATTTTAACAATATCTTCGGATTATTATAGTTTCCCACATTTTTTATATAAACGCTTTTGATATAAATAAAGTGAATACTTTATGGATACGTGTATGTGTAAAACTGCTGATATAAATCTTGATACTATCTGTAAGCTACGCAATACAGTCCAATTTTTATCGGACAGTTGATTATATTATCGATAAAGCTACCGTGTTTCTTTCATGGATAAACCCAATGTGCAGATGAAACAATAAATATATTCACATACACATACACATACATGCATACGCATACACTCATAGTGCATACAAGTAAATAAATGTGCGGGCTGCTGCGCCTCTTTTTCGATTCGGCTAATTTCGCCGTGGTCACTTTCACGCGCACAACTGTGCATAAGCGAAATTTATGCCGGGCGATTTGATTACCGCGATATAAACTTGATGTGGACACACGGACTTGGACAAGACGGGGACATACATCACATGCTTGGTTCGGTGATATCACGGCTGGCTCCGGCTTCTTGGTACCGTTCTTGGCACTCACTGACTCTCTCGGTCCACCGTTTTCTGTTTCCTTTTCCACTTCCTTCGACTTTCCATCTCAAAATTTATGGTTGATTAATTATATCGATTGTTGCATGTATATGTATCTTTGTGTAATTTATGCTAAGCTATACTTATAGTGGAAAAACGTGCAAAGAATTGAAAATGTAAATTAAAAATGTAAATTCTAACGATTTTAAAGAGAAGGAAACTAACGTATACGATATAAACATGTTTGCAAAAGAAATTATACATATCTTTTGACTTATTCCTCACAATAATCGCCAAAAATATATTTACGAAACATTAAATCAATAAGTCTTAATAAAATCCTTATTCATAATATTGTGCAGTATCTATATTATCTTACTTTATATCGGAGCAAAGTAAGAAGTACTCCTGATTATGGTCGATAAAATAAAAAAACTTTCTTGCTAATATCTAGTAAGAAATACATGTATTCGATGTCAAGGTAAAACTAATCTTGTCGAGCAAAAGTGAGAATCTAACAAGAAGAACGAGTCCTCACAAAGATACAAATATAAAATTCGTCTGAGATTTCTAGAAGATCTTTTTTGGCCGTGTCAGTAAGTTTGAGACAATAAGTTATAAATATTGAAATCTGCCTACAGTTCACCCGCCCTTTCCTTCTATCCTCGCCCGCCCTATCCTAACAAAAACCTTTCGTCCGGGTCACGACCGATCGGAGCATTAGAGAGTTGTGTCGCCCACGATGGCTCGTGTTTCTATAATGTAGGCATCGTTAGCAGTATTAAATCGAACGTGGAAGACGCCAGTGTGAGTGCGGGGACGCATTGTAATGCATCCACACTGCCGACTCTTCGTGTTGTCGGTGCTAGTAAGATGAAAGGATTTCCGGTCTGTCTTGCGAGATGCGGGGTCTGGTTGAAATACATCAAATAGAAAGCAAATCAAATCTATCATGCAATTTTTTTAAATTTTTGTAGTTCATCTAGTTCAATATAGTTTCTTAACACATTTAAACTACAATCTTGTCTTTTCTTTTTAGTTTGTTATCTTTCATTTGTATTTTTCTTCAATTATCCATTACGTTATTGTTCGTAAAAATGCATGCGCGCGCGTGTGTTTGTGTAAATGTATGTAAGCATCTGTGTGCGATGAGAATGGATTCGTAGATTTGCTAAGGCCAAATGATTGTATGAATCATCCCTGCAAAATCATGCACTTAAAAAGTTACGGTTAATATTTCTAATTATTACGACGTACTATGCTTTTGCGTTACTTGTTCGTGATTAAAATGAAATAATTTATAACCGCGTAATAATATACTGATAATGATGTAAATAAACGAATAAATATGCATTTCAACTCGATGTTATTGATATCCACGCCTTTGAAGACGCGGAATGATCTTGGCCATACCTGCAAATAGCCCATGGACACTGGTGGGAGGACAACGATTACGAGGTTACCTTGGTCAGAGGGTGTTCGATGCCCGATGCTGTAGGTACGAGGACTATAAATCATAATTAGGCTGCAAGCGGTAGCTGCGAAGTGGCTGCAGGCCCATTAGCAGCAACAATGCGCCCAAGCAGCTTAAGACGTCGTTGTTGCCAGAAGAAGAGTAACTCGGCTCTCCATTTACTCGCGCCAGATCGTATCGAAGCTACGTAGCAGGACATTCGCGGGCAGAAAATAATGGATGTGAAACATGTAACGGATATTTGCGCACGATATAGACTGTCATATATCTTTTTTAATGTGGTGCTAAAGTACTTAAAGATAAGTCCTAATGGACATCTATAATTTAAAGTCTATAATGAATTTTATTTTGTGTAAGTATATGCAATAAATGCGCAGAATATGTTACTGAATACTCGTCGAATTTTGAGATATCCGCTGTTCTATAACCATAAATAACCTTCTATAATTTGACGTAACGAGGGATTAATGAGCTAATTGGAACAAAAAACGGTCTAAGTAAACAATAAAATTAAGTAGAAAAATTTCAATTTAGGCAAACGGTCGAGCGTATAATCGCCTATTAAACGGAGAAAATCCTAGTTACTTTTTTCTTAAGCGTATTGGTGCATGAGATGTGCTATTCGAACAGGTTCCACGGGGCGATGATTAAGCAATATTATTCTCGGCTATAGAAAGCATCCGAGAAATCAACCGCGTAGTATACCGAAGATAAAAAATAAATATAAGTCGATGCTATTTTTATCTCTATACACTTTTGCAACCTCTTTTTATGTCAATTTACAACGGTTTTTTTCTTGTTGATTTCCAATGGATAAATCCCTTACGTGTTTCCTTGTTTAACGATATATTTGCATGCATCTATACAACGGCCATTATTTTTCTTCAAATCAAAATATCGCTGTTTATACAAGAGCCGAGGAGAAGAGGAGAGACGCCTCTGTGCGAGGATCCCAAGAAATCTTGGGGCACGAGATCGAGGCCTGTCAGATTATTATAGTGAGTCGTCGATACTTGAGTCGAGTGCACGGAGATGAGTCTCCGATCCTCCTGACGCTGACGCTCCTCGATCGACGAGCGAAGTGGCCACAACGGATTCCATTCAGCCGATCGGCGGTGGTCACCTTTGGTGGTCCGAAATTCCTTACACTCCAAATTACTTCCACTCGTAAGCGGAAATCGGCCGTCTACTTCGTTTGCGGGCAATCAGGGACCAGTCCCTCTCTGCTCCTCGTGCGCGCTCGATGCTGATGAAGCGCAGTTGAAAGATTCATCGAACCCTTTCCCCTTCCCCACTCTCGACCCATTAGATTTTATTGCACCCATAATTATTTCTCTGCAAGCTAAAACCGCCAGCTCGGGCCCACTTCGAATCTCAAAGATTAAAACTGTATCTCTTGTTTCGTATTTGCCATTTCGTACTTGCTTTTCATTTTATAAATATTCGCATAGATTATGATAGCAAAACTTGATCGGAATGTTTAATTGAAATATTTTTACATACTTGCATCTGAGTATATTTTTATGTATTTAATAAACAAATATCAGAACTTTTAAGTTTTCGTAACTAAGTTGTGTGCGAGTTTGTATCACGTGTTTTATTTGGCATTGTAATAGCAGTATCTGTGATAGAAAGTCACGTTATTTCGTGAACGTCTCGGATGCTGGCGCATCGACGTTGAGCATTTCCCCGTCAAATGACGAATGAGCAGAAGTCATGACGAATTATTACGGCCGGTACGCCATGAATCATGCTGCCAGCGTTTACCGCGAAGAATAACGAAGATCCGACTGAGCGAGTGTCTTAAATTTCATACCAGCACCTTCTCGCGACGGGTTGCACGTACATACGTCACGACTGCTGTTGTGTCGTGTGTGAGTTCGACATATCTGATCGTCGACCGGCGCAACGGATGCCGAGTCGATGATTCCAATCTCCTGTCAATGCCGCTCAACTTTGGCGGACCGGGCCATTTACTAGCCAGCAGGACGTGAATGATTTCCAATCGTATACGAACGCCTCCTGCGAGAAAAAAAGACTTCGATTCGCTTAGATTAATCGTGTATATCTGGTGGATGCGGATATGAACAAAAATAACTACAGCATGCTGGATCTCGAGTTTTCTCAAATACTTTTTTAATTCAATACGATTTGTATAGTATAAAGCAATCTCGTACGCGGAAAATATTTCACAATGATGCAATGATTAATTAAGTTCCTGTATAATTGTTACCCGATTTCATCGTTGATAAATCAAATTTAAAAATGCAAATCGTGTTTCTTCGAGTCGCAAGAATTTACAAGGGATTAACTCTCCGCATTGTTGATATATTAACGAACGATCAGCGTTCTCTTTTCATTCCTGCCGAAATTTCCGCGCTTGAGGAAGGGAAAACAAGTCTCTCCCGATTCACGGGGCGTTTAACGTTTCAATGGCCCGTGAAAGCTAAACGGGAGGGGCACGACAAATTTTTCGGATATCGTCGATTTATCAAGTCGGAAACGATTCTTGAATCGGGGTGTCGTCGGTGACGCCGTCTGACTTCGTCACTCGCGCGTCCCCGACGACAAGAACGTCGAGGTAGACGTCGACGACCATTAGTCGCCGGGCGATGCGGCCGGCTATACCGGTCTGATGTATTTCGATGTTGACGGAAAACCTGTAAAACGGCCTCACGCCGGCTTACCGGGGATCTATTAGCGCCCGTTATAAATGGTCCCGTCACCTTCGCCGATGTCACCGGTGTCGCTGAAAGGAAATTGACTACTCATCCCCCTCCGGGTGCCGACCCGAGACGCGTTCGCTCTCACGTTCCTCCTTTCGCCTCATCTACTCGAGCCACGGATTTCGCCGGAAATCAAAAACGGCGCGGTGCGTCCGGCACTTGGCCGCACGACTTCAGGAAACGATGTCAATTTCTTGATTTGATCTCGAATTAATCGAAAGCTGGTAGAAATTACGGAGCGTGTCACGTAGGACGCGCTTGATGTTACAAGCTTGACTTTATTACAGTTTCATTACGATGCGAATTGTCATATAATGCATACGTGATAAATGACTGTGTAATAGAGAATTCCTGCTCCTAATAAATAATTTGATAACAGAAAGTTTACACAGTGCTATCAATTTATACTATGGAGATGCGGAGACTTGGTTGATGCTACGCGAATCATTAAACCCTAATCGCGCGTCGAGCATTCCAACGCGATATATCAAGGATCATTACGCTCGCTACCGATTCTGCGATCTGCGCGACGCAGGAAGCTTATCTATTCAAAGCGAGATTCAGAAGCGGAGAGCAGATCGCGCCTCGCAACACACGCACACGCGCAGCCGTGCCTTTTAATATTCCGGTAGCCGGTGGCGAGCCAATAACGCTGGCGTTAAAATATGGTAATCGAGCCACGGGATCGGCATATCGACGGCTTGACAAACGATGCGACGCCCGGAGCATCGGACCACCAACAGATCGTGGAGCGTCCGCGCTCACGCGCGCCTCTCTTCTTCATTCTGCTTCTCTCGCCCCCCCCTCTCTCGCACTTGGTCAGCCCGCAATCATTTGTTATGTACGTGACTCGAAGCTGACTGCTATCCTGGCATCCTGCCATTCCTACGTCCTGCCGTTCATATCGTCGGTCCAGAGTGCCTCCCAGTCCTGGTCGCACCTGGTCACTCTGAGTACGAGTATTATGCTTCCGATCGAGGGATACAGCATAGTTCAAATTATAAACTAAATTAAATCTTCCAGATCTGTCCTAGATTGATATGTGACGAGCAATCATGTTTTTTGTCTTTTTTTTAAATCTTGTTTTTAATGAGTCATTTGTAGAAAGACAAAAAACAGATAAATTAAATAAGTATATTTAAAATTTTAAAATCTCAAAAATTCTTTGATATTGTTTGATTTACTATTATTGATGTTTTAAGTAATTGTTATTGATGTCAAATTAATGCGCGAGATCTGAATTGCAAATTCCATTGATACTTCTATCATATCGTATATTTAACAGAAGTAAAAGGAAGGTAACGTCATGCCACACAGCATATTCTACTTTCTAAGTAGAGTATGATCGCGTTTTCTCGTTCCAAAGTATTGATATCACGATTATGTAAAAGCCACAATTAGACATCGACGTTATTCGTAGCAGCGTAGTAGCATTTCGTACTTCTCTACACAAGAGATTATTATTCTGTGGAACATTAATCTGCGAACGGCGAAGTTGGCGTAAAATTCGAATGGACAGCTAATCGTACGAGATCGGCGTCACGTGGCCTGTCGGAATTCGTTTAGGCAAAGTTATTTAAAGGATTCAGTATAAATCTCTCAAGCTTGTGCCAGCTGGCCGCATCAATCCTGTTACAAAGCGCGTCTATCTCGACGCGGCTTCTCGATCGGCCGATCGACTCCGGTCCGCGTCCGCGTGTCGAGCTCGAGTCACTTCGCGTCGTGATCAGACCCCCGAAAACACGGGTTCAGTTGTCCACGTCGATCTCGTGAAGCTACCGTTACCAAATGAGGAGTCAAGCCAAACCACGTATTAATACAATGACCGGCTCGAAAATTACGTACTTAAATGTCGACTTATAATTTATATATTGCCAAAACTCTTTACTTTAATATTTCTCTTACGTAAGCACTAATAAAATTTACACTTGTCGCCATTTTATCTATTGTTAATTGTTTCGTAAGATTATTATATCAGAATTAAATAGCATGTGTATATATAAGAATAAAATTAATTAATGTTATTTCTGTAATTTAAGAATAAAAAGAGGAATATATGAATAGAATATTGTCTAAAGATATATTCCAAGATAGTCAGTTAATTATAGATTTTCCCATACTTGTAAACCATAAAATTGAAAGTTCGTAAAATGTCCAGGACAAGATTCGAGCATTCTGCTTATATTTCGTTAAGTCCCGCCGCATAAAGATGCGAATAAGGACACGCTTACAAAATATGCACGAGACCGAACCGTATACAACGGGTCTTTGGAGATGATTTCTAAGTACTAAGAAGTTAAAATAGTCATTGAAGGTGGTGTTTGTTAATTTACGATCCGACTGCGTGCGGAGATCACCGCGGGCTGGTGAAATGACCCGTTGCTCGTACGGTCCCACTTATTGTTATGCGAAATATAGAAACGCATGTATCAAGGTATAAGAGCCAGCGTCTCACACGTTACCAAATTATTTGCGAGCATTCAACAGCATACCAATAATAGATCGCCCTCCTCCGCATCGCGACCGTCAAGAAATGATTCGTCACTTTTGTCAGACTATTTTATAGCGTTATATATCTCGAAATGTTTCATTACTGTTTACGCGACAAACGCAACAAATATTTAGCAAAATTTAACGTCGTAGCTTCATCGTCCGCCGCCGGATTTGTAAAGTCGGATTCTTATTGGCGCGCGTGTCATTGTCAGGGAAACATGCGATTATCTCGCAGAAAACGATTTGGACCACGTGCATTTCACTATTCCTTTTGGTCATTCTCCGGATCGAATTAGCTCATAAAACGCTATTTATTGCGACAAAAGTTTTTTACGTTATGCAATATACAATAATCTTTAACAAATCCACAATTTTAATCACATTTAGAAAAATATGGCTCTTTCACATATATACGTCAACGATATACGTCAACGATATTCAGACAATGATTAAAAGCTGTATATTTAGTATTTAAAGCGATATTTAATAAAGAAGCAGTACCTAATATTTAGAAAATTGAAACGTTTAGACGTGAACGAAGCAATATCTATATAACATATAAAAATTTTATTTCGCTGCAATGTATTATTTGCAATTTCTTTCATTTTGCGTATATATTCAAGTATGTATGTACATCTACATTCAGGTTTTATCGCGCCCGTAGGTCACACAATCGCGAGGTCAGCCTTCCAGTACCTAGCCGCGAAAGGGTGAAAAAACCATGAGAAGGGGGCGGTTGGTGGGCGAGGGATGGCGCGGGTGGGGTTTAAGAGTCTGAGACGCGAAGGACGTCTCCGTAATGACGGGGCATAAATAACTCGGACGTTTACGTGCGCATTGATTTAAGCAAACTAATGATTTCACTTTGACCAGTCGGCGGAGAAGAAACGCAGCAGAAACGCAAGCCTGGCCTCGGTGAGTCCCGACCGGCACCGCCTGTCATATTGACGTTTATATTCGTCTGTATAATTTACATGTCTATGTATGACAATTATTGCGATGAGACCAAAGAGTGCACAAAGAGATCGTGCAAGTTGTTATTAGTTACCACCCAGACTTTGCTATCGAAAATTTTGAACAAAGAAGCGCGCTGATCAAATATCGCTGTCGTTTTATGACATATCGGCTATCGAATTATTAAAAAAATCGATTTTGCAATTTTACGTTATGTTCAATGCGTGTATTATTAGACAAGAGCGTAACGCAACGTAATTAATTATTTCGGGAAATGCACAATTATATCACAGTTGCTTTGGAATTTCGTCAGTGCCGATCTTGCATACGGCCCTGCGGTCTCGATTCTGCTTGGGTTGGCCCGAGTCAAAGTCTCGGCCAAGTTGAATACGGCTACTTTGTGTAGGTGAATGTAAATGCGCAACTACAACATTGTGTCACAGAATACACTCCACTCCGCAGCGATGCGTGTGTGTGTGTACGAATGTGTGAACGTGTGACCGTGGGCTGTGGAACCTGATGTACCGCCATATATCATTTAACATTGTTTACTAAACCTCGCACGAAAATATATTAACCGCAAGGTATGACCTATTATGTTATTGCACATTTGATATTATGTTATTACAATTATCTACTGTCTGTTTATTTATGCCAACTGTTGTATGGGTAACATTAAATCACTTCTCAATTATATGCATAAATTATATGTATACAATAGTGTAATCTTCTGAAGAGAAAGAGAAAGAGAAAGAGAAAAAGAAAGAAAGAGAGAGCGAGAGAGAGAGAGAACATTAAGTACTTAAAAATGTTTAAAAAATCTTGTACTAGTAACAGTTTAAAGTTTAAATACAGATAAGAAAGTGTCTATTAAATGCAATTGCCTCTTAAATATTCGTATTTAAATTATTGATATTCTATTGAAATAATGCGTAATCCCTGATTTTAAAATACACTTATATCTTATCCTAATCTTTGCTCTTCACTTTTCCCATTATATTAATCGCGGAAGGCGTCTGGCTCTATGTGCCCGTCGCAGTATCGTGTCCTCTGCAGGCGAGATTTGAAAGGGTCGAATGGCCGGAATTTTCGCGATTTCCTAACGGTAGACGGCACGACATCTGACGTGGAAATCCGCGAATGCGGGATAGGTGGAGGGCGGGCACCATATATTCAGTCTGTTTGTTGCACAACGTCCGATAAGTCTGAAGGGGCTGAGCTCGAGGAGATGACATTGACGGGCTAAGCGCAGGACTTAAAGCCTAGAGCTTAACTCATCCGTCAGTATGTGACACATATACTTGCGCAATGCTTCCCTAAGTTCGTATTCTCATAGGCCGAGACGAGCGGCAACGCCAGACATCTGTCACACCTTCTTCGATCGCTGTTATCCTTAGCTAATTAAAATCATCGCTACACACAGATACTGAACGATGTCTTCTTTTTTTTTTATATTCGTGGGAAATTTAAGTTTTAGAAAAATACATGATTATAACTTCTAGTTGTAAAACTTAAAAACTCTGTTATTTAATGAAAAAATTAAGCATATAAAGTTTTGATTAATTTTACATTTACAGTGTCTGAATTATTTGTTATAACGAGTCTACAAAATGCACATGTGCAAACTTTCCTTTTCTCGCTGACTATAACTAATAATTTCCCCGCCGACACCTTATCGATCCCTCACGCACGATCCACGTGGTTCCCGATCGGCCGACCCAGATACATACTGAGGATCCCGGTTGTCCATATTCCTAATGGCACAATCACTGGCGCCATAAGTACGCAGCACACGGTATACACTCTTATCGGTACCGACTCTGCGCACCGCGATATGAATATTCTATGTCGCTTAAGTATAGGTTTGCCCACTTGGCATAACGCTCTCCTGTACACACACACACACACATGCGATAATGCGTCGTGAATCCTTTACGCGTATCTATGTATGTAGCTATGCATGCACATGTGCACGCGCGACCGCGGGACCGTACCCCACACATCCCATACGCATACACGTGTAATACGTATGTCGCGCACGCTGTGGATACGCGCGCAAATTGCTTCTCTGTGTGTGCTCTCCTACCGCAAAATGATTAATTATTGCCTATAGCCCGAAGTAGTGGTGAAACGCGCCGCGCTAGAAAGGACCGGAAAGGAGACGTGGAGCGAAGGGTGGGTGAGGAGTGCCACACGGAGATGGGTTCGAGGGGATACCCGCATACCCCTGCAATGCGTGGCACGACGAAGGACACGTACCGGTGTTACTCCGGAACGCTAATAGCTTCGTAATAATTCTGATTTATGCGCCAGTAAGTAGGCGCACGACGTACCGTCGACGTCGGTCGACCGGCGACGGCGACGGCGGCAGCGGCGACGAGGGCGGCTTCGTTTACACGCTCTTGGCTTTCGCGCCCGAAATATCCTTCTCTGCCTTCCTACAGTCTGTAGACGTCTACGCTATGCCGGCAAGCCGGGTAGGGATGTGTCTGGAGGCTTTGTCTGGTCAGGGAGAGCGGGTCGCGCCGCGCTTTTAGTCACCTGTGCGTCAACGGAGGTTTATACGCCTCCCAGACGGCATGCGACGTTATCGCACGCGTGCAGAGCGATTATGCTGTACCTACTGACGAAAAGTCAAGATTACACACCTCTGACGAAGCGTCTTTCGTTGCGTTACATTTCGCCCGTGCGAGCTGTGCGAGAGTTCAGACTGCTACAAATTGATAATTCTCATTATACTTAATATTTTTCTTCATTAATACTCGTATTTAATTTTCGAAGCGCGATTAAAATTGAATTTTTCTTTTATATCATATTTTTACCTATACCTATCTGTAATTTCTCGAAAATCGAGATATAAAATCGTGTATTAAATAAAAAGATATTATAAACGCATACTTATCCTTATAATATTCTTTCATCAGATATCTAAGATTATATCCATGTCTTGAGTAAAATTTGAGAAATTTAAATAAAGTTATACTAATTCTCTATAATTGCATTCTGAATTTATCCCGTGATTTTTCTCTAATTTTTTTTTTTTTTTTTTTTTTAAATAAGAAGCAGATTTGGTCAAGTACAACCAACTGAAGGAGATAAACAACTATCGAATTCGAGATCGTAAGATTTAGAAATTCAGATCGTCACATCCAAGCTGTTCAATTTTCTTTCACATTTTTATCAAGGCATGTTTTCTCCGGTAGCTAAACACACTTCCGCGTTTTAATCAAGCAGCTTCCAGCGATTGTACGTCGTTGATTCGCGCCGGATCGAACACTATATGGGCTGTAACCGACGGACACGCAATCATTTAGTCATTTTCCTGCCCGAGTGGAAACTATAAATTACGCGTAGAGCGCGTGCTCGATCACATTGCAGCACGCTAACGACATGGCAGATGACGATCGGCGTGCGTGACTTTGGTCTCACGGAGAGACATAAAGGGGGAGAATGTCACCGTAAGTATAAGAAGTTTATCGGATGTTTATATCTGATATCAATAAATCCAGTTTTAATAATGCATTGGTCTCCTGCATATAATTTTCTAAATCTAAGTGCGCTTAATTATAAATGTTTTCGCCATAACTATATAGTATATAATCTTTACTACGCGAATTTCGCAAGTAATTAGTATAGTATTTTCATACAACTATTACAAGCTTCTGGAATTTTGAGCTCACGGATGCGTTACAGCGATTATAATCATTATTATCTTATTAATAATGAGTGCGTTAATGATGAGATGCCTTATAATGGACTGTAATAATAATAATTATTGTAAAACATGTAATATTCTTGCCTTAGAAGGTGTAATGTAGCTCCAGGAAACTCGACTGTAATTTTATACGATTTAAATTGAGTATTATAAATTATAACATCCGTATATGTATGTACGGGCAAATCTTCGAAAAATCGACTCGACGTTTTATCGAAATTGTGTAATGCGATACAATTATGCACTTTTCCGAATGGGTCGTTAAAGGATGAAATAGATCGGAGGTGTTGCATCCTTCTACGAGACGTCAGGGACGCCTTCATCCGGTAGTTAGTCATCGGCTGGCAATTTATCACGAGTTACGAGATTCCGTCGGTCTAAGCTCCACTTACTATGCGCGCGATCCGCGCGGCTGCGCAGCCGCAACGGCGATTACATATAATTACCAGCAGATTAATTAATTATACTGGGAGGTGGACCACCCGAATATACTATACATACGCTCGTCCGATACAGTCGACCTAGCGGGAGTTGATTTCAGGATTTAGGCAACTTGGAGCGATAGTTCAAAAGTCAATTTCTTAAGAGCATCCCAATGCATTCTTTAATCAATAAAGCCTCATATTATGATAATCACACTTTTATCACATTATGTCTTGATAATATTTCCGTTCTACGCATTAATACATCTTTTCATATTCTATCAAAATTTATGGGATACCGGTACGCAGACAAAAAAGAAAACAGTTTTGCGTAAAGCTATGTGATTCAAAGCATACCTCGCAGCAATAATTCTGATTCAAACAGAAACAATATAACACAATGGCAATAGTCAAATTCATATTGTAGATTTTTTCGTGAAAAACGAATATCACCAGAAACATATCTGCGTTGCTCTGAGGCGAGACTTTCCCGCGTCAAAGATAGCGGATTGATTTATGGGCTCGCTCGCGCACTCGGGTGCCTCTCAATATTTTCGGAACACGTCGAAGCCAATTCCCGCGGCTTTGGCAGCTGCTCGCACCCGTAATATGCAACAACGGCGGGGAACGGGGAGTGGACGAGGAGAAGAACGGAGCCGAGAGGAAAGACGACGCGGCGCGCCGGCACCGACCGGGAGGAATAAATACCGCGACGATGGCGCGTATCTCTCGATTACCGCTGAAATCCCTCCATAGATCCTCCCAGCGCCTTGTCTCGCAGATGCATAACACGGTTCGCAGTGCAGTAAACTAGCGTGGGTGACACGCCGCATGATGGACCGAGAAGCAGGTGCAGCGGCGTACTTTACTTTTGCTTCTGGTGCACGCACACCCCCGCTTCCTCGCGCGCTTTCACGCGAGCGCGTTGTCTGTGCACGCACGCATTTACGCACGCAGTGGCGTAGCGCACGCCGCGAAATATATTATAACGACAGTGCATATATATATGTATGTATGTGGTATGTAGCACATATATTTACACACACACATATATACACTCATCGTTTTTAGCCATTTAATCTTGATAATAGCGTCGCACGTCTGAAATAAGACTTCATCTTTGTGCCGTGAGGACTGTAAACGTCCTTCTAATAGGAGCTTTATTTCGCATTAAATAATGTACCGTGACAATGTACGTAGTTTCATCTGACGTATTTTTCAGCGTGTGTGCAGCGACAATATTAATATTTTAAAACAGTGATACTATTACTGGTTATCGTCGGCGGTGATGCTATGTCCCAAATGTGTTGTCGATATTAATAATTTTTTTAAGCATTGCATTTTGCTCGCGCTTGCATAAACTCTCACGCTTTCGTACAATCGTATAATTTAATTTCAGTATTTCATAATCAGTATTTTTCAAAATATACGATATTTATATCAGTATTTGCAATAAAAAGAATTACTATCAAATTGCACTCCAATATACGCTTTATATTTCGATAAGAATTTAGCGAAACGAAGCTAACTCACTACCACGCCATTGGATGCGCGCACAAATTTGCGAACTGCAGTTGCGATGCGCGTTTCGTGATTTGCGTCCAACGACGCATATAGAGAAAGACAGAGAGAGAGAGAGAGAGAGAGACTTCTCCCGCCCTTCTTTCGTCTCTCCACCCGCGTCTTCATCTTTCCGGCGTGTCTCGCGTGGAAGACGTCAAAGACAGTTCCAGGAATCGCTGCCGATCTCTCAACCCCCCCTCCATCCCCTCGCATCGGACCCGATGTTGTTCTTCGCGCTGTCTCTTCATCCCCCTTCTCGCGATGCGCGTCCAATAAATCAGCAGAATCTCCGCGGATGCCACGAGTGATGACAACCTTGCGTTATGTCACGACCCTCGGCGCTATGGCTTATTTAACCGGCATGCGAGTAACCGGCAGCTCGGCGCGGATATCTCCCAGAAAAAAAGGGCGCATCTCACTCTCGTCCCTCGAACGGACGGACGCGCCGCACCGTCGCGGAATCTGCATACTTGACGGCAATACTTGACATGAGCGGTGTCTTCCTCTCGAAGAGGGACTCTCGAATCTACGTGTTCGATGGGACGTGGAGAACGTGACGGGATAGACCCCAGAACCGGGTGGTCCATCTCGAGATTTATGACTCTCATTCTGCAACATTCGAAGGAAATAGTGCGAAGACTCGGTGCGCGAATTCGCAGGACGGTCGGGAAAAGAATGCAATCTGATTTCTTAAAAGAGTCCCACTTATAAGTAGAACGAAAGAATACTTCGAGGAAAGATGGAAGGCTTAAAAAGTACAAAACAGGTAAACACAAATTCACGAATATATCGTAATAATATTCGTTATTTACACCTTTACATTTTGTGAACGACAGCACTCTATCGCACGATTATTTAAAATAAAAAATCTAGTTGTAAATGCAGCGAACAAAAATGCAATTTCACGAGAAAGATCTTTATCATTGGAAGTAAAAACAAAACTAAGAGCGAGCTATAAAAACACGACCTCGTAAATTGTTTTAGGAAAGCGTCTGAAAGAAAACGTTACTTCGAAACGATCGGCCAGCGTTTATCCCGTTAATCTTTTATTCTGGGAAGTCTTTTAAAGAACACCGGGAGCGCCAGAATATGGAGAAAGAAAGAGATAAGCAGATGAACGGAGAAAAAGAGAGAGAAGGAGGGCCGCTCTCTCCAGAACTCTTTCGATGGGCCATGACACTTCGCGGAAACTAAATAGACCACTCGGATGGATAATTACAACCGTCTTCGTGAAAAGGCAAGGGTCGAGGAGTGCGAAATAAAAACGCGGGAAGAGCCACGACGTTGCCTCGTACCTCTTTGATCCTCCCAATGCGTTATACTCGCCGATGATTTAGAGACGCATTTCCGCGACGCGTGCGCGATGTGCGCGCACCTAACATCGCGTTTAATTTGATTTATCGGTGCTATTATGCGCGCTGAAAAATAGCCGAACTAGATTACCGGACGCGTAATATTATAAGATCGTCGAGAGATTTTGCAGCTTGCGAAGATCCGAACAATCTCACTCTTCTTGAAGATTTTGAGATGAACATCTCAAAGTTTAAATAATCATTGTATCTTATTTGTATAAAATTATAAATAGCACATACAAATGCGTAGCATTTTAATTTTTCTATGCGCACAATTGTTTTTCTGAAGAAACTAATTAAAGTTATATATTACTTCGTAAAATTAAATATGCGATCGTATTAAACTTTTGTCGATGTATCACAATTTGTTTAAAAATGCAAATTAGGAAATATGTGTTTCACCTGATTGAATTTCGTTTTAGACGTGAGGCACAGACGTCAGAACGACAGCAGATCTGAGTCTGTTCAAAGTCGGCGCGTGGGTGGACTATGAAACAACAGAGAAACTGTGCATAGTAATTAAAATATCTTCTTGCGGTTCGGTCCCGTTCAATATCTTCGGCTGAACTCGCACTCGAAACGTGCCTCGGGCAGAACGACGTTGGTGATCCTCCAGGTTAAGCATTTACAAAACATTTCACTATTCTCGAATATACATTAAGACTGCTCGATTCAAATTTGTAATATTCGTTCAAATGTTAATACTTCGTTCAATCTCAATTCCCCAAGCCTTAAAATTTTATTAGCCTTTATACACACGTAATAACATATATCGGCATAAAATTCAGAGTTTATCGCAATATTTTTTGATTGAGATAAGAATTTATCTCAAAAATAAAACTAAGATATCTATTTTTTTTTCTCCAGAGTATTTTTCGCTTGTCATTGCGTTATTTAATTGTTTGGATTATTTATAAAACAAGAAATAAAATAAATATTGTTTTATATAATATTAAATATTTCATGCGATGTTATATCTTTTGCTTTCTCACGCATATCTTTTGCGTGAGAAAGGAAGGTAAACCATTCTTATTCAACATATAGGATTGAAACGAAGCATTCGTATGACTAATAGCAACTAATAAATGAGCCGTCGAAGAAAATTTATAGCGGGTAGCAAAGACGCATAGCGGCAGTGTCCCGATCGATTACATATACATATATTACATGCATATATTACGTATATACGCAGGATACAAAAAGTTGAATCACGCTCAATCTCCACGGGTCGCGGCGACGTCATAGCCGGCAGGCGAATCTGTAAGCGTGCAGCATCATGCGACTCCTCTCGGCTCTCCTCTCGTCGCCTCTCTTTCTCTCCGTCTTCTCTGCCGCGGCAGAGGTGTAGCGGACGAAAGGTAATGGTCCCGGTAATATTGGTGCTGTGTGTGGGGCCCGAGCTGCACTACTAGTAATTGATTGGTCATACCCCCCGTGCCACATTACTCCTTCAAACTTCACTTCTCCCGGCTCCTTTTCTGCGGCCTCTTCTACAACGCTTCCTTGAGCCCGACAGTGTGCTATCGATTTCGCTATCACGGAGGTAGGTTAGGTACTTACTGAGATACGTATTCTCGGAATGATATAACAGAAAACAGAGATGGAACGTAAATGAAAAATTTCTTAATGGGTCGATTGATGACGCAGGAAAAAGAAGAGTTTCTTGTAGCAAGTAATATTTACAATTATCTTTCTTAGCATCATTTACTGTCACTCAACTTTAATTTATAATCGGCCGATTATTGATCTTCCTATAAAATATTCACAAGCGTCTCTCTGTGCGTGTCTTCAAGGAAAGCTGTCGTTTCGACTCAAAAAGCTAATCGTGTGCACAAGTCCGTGGATAGTTATTAAGCCATAGCGTAATTGCACAATTAATTATCACACGCATAAATGTTACTCGAGGACTTCTTTGGCGTATCTCCGAAAATGGTCAGGAAACGAGCGGCGAGAGTCCGCATCCCTTCGCGTACGCTCACACGGGGCGCATTACCGATTGTACGCGATAATTATAGAATAAATAAATTCACGTCGTGGCGGAATGCGTATAATATATCTACGTCTGCCAAATGGTACCGAGATACAGTCGTATATCACCGGGGGAGTTATAGTCCCCGCCCGGTAACTCATTGCCGGGCGTACGTCGTCGTCTCTCGCTATCCGTTTGGCTCGTATCCACCTCGTTGCTCTATGGTGCGAATCGTGCGTCACGCGAGATCGACGCCATTGAAAAATCGTGCGTGTTTATCTGGGAATTGCTGGAGATCGCGCGCGGCGAGAACATGAAAGACGGACGGGTCCTCCTACGAGAATAGTCGCGAAGCGATGTTCTGACGGCAAGTCAGAGGCGGAGAATATTACAAGAAGAGAATACATAACTCGGCTTAATTACATTAATATTTCGTTATCGCGGTGTAATTTAAAGAAACGTTCGAATATTTACAGAATCATGTAAAACGGAACTAACTTGAATAAATACCTATCAGTGGTTCATATTTTTATGAATTTATGTCTTTCCTGCGATATAATCTTTAAAATAATTGTAGAAAATATCTCTTCGTTATGTAATGTTATATATATAAGAATATTTTCAATAAAATATCGATCTTGACAAATGTGCAGTATAGTTGTATACTATGGGAATATAATAATAGGAAAGCATAAGAACCCGTGGAAAAGGGAAGGTAAGGCTGTGTACTTTAAGGTGTACAGATAGTAGATGATGCCGTCGGTGTGTCGGCGCCATACGTCTTACCGCTCAGGCATCGCGGTAATATAGAAATTCAATCGTTCTGGCAATTATGCGTTGCGGCTGTTATTATGGTCCCTCTCCGACCGTTCGTCCCTACCTCGGCCGCGTATGTTGCGTACGTAATATTTTATTAGCTTTGTTTACGACTCACGAGTGTGCCTTAACACGACTGCCTCTCGAGCTGTTTCTTTAAGTGTCCATATTGCATTTCGCTCGATCACTTTTTAGGTACAAGCTCGATCTTTCGATCTTTGTATATGAGACAGTAATTTATAATATTCGTACAAAAAAGCATAAAATATTAAATTTACAGATATTTGATTATTAAAGGTAACATTCCGACTTGTTTCGCAAAGTATTTACAAAATCGAACAAGTGTCGTCTAAGAAATGTATGTCAATGAGAACCGCTGCGAGTAACAGTAGTGTAGAGGCAATAAGTGCAGCGAAGTCATAATGCAACATATAGTTACATACGAGCCAGCGCGGTGAAGATCAAAGGTTTCATGGACCGTAGACCGCGTTGCCGGTCGCGCGGTGAAGGGTTAAAGTCGGGCCATTGATAGCTCAATAAGATAGCCGACCATTTATCCGGGACACACCCTTGGGCGAGTTCCAGGGGGTGGTTACGGGGTGCAGAATGGAGATAGCTACGCGGAATTCTTCCTGGCTCATTGTAAGGCGTCGATACCATGTAATCATCCTCGCAGAGTCCCCGGTTCGTTACGGAGCTCAACCGCGTCCATGGGAAAAACACACATAAGATTGCACGTGTGCGTGCGATGCGTTCGCGCGAAATAATCGCGCGCTCGACGATGGGTTGCGCGAAACGGATAATTAAATGTATGCTTTTGGACTGACATATAATAACAATCGCTTCGGTACCATAAAAAGATCTGTACCGTCGAAATATCGCGTTTGAATCTTCGCGTATACGATTTGCGCGTATACGATCATACATACGATTTGCAGCGAAATAAGCATGAGGAAACAACAAGATGCCGCAAAATTTTGAAGGTGGTGTTAATTCAATCTAACAACAACAATCCTCTGGAAAGTATTCATAAATCTTTGCACGTAATCGCGGCCCCGCGCCAAGCGGGGCTTCTGAAGTTGGAGCTGGCTCGGGGACATTATGGTCGGTCGATACATATTTCACCGTCGGGATAGGATGTCCAGACCGAAGCGGAGCAGAGCTCGCAGGAGTCTCGTTTGCG
The DNA here is from genome assembly GCF_003070985.1 of Temnothorax curvispinosus. Taxonomy (NCBI): domain Eukaryota; kingdom Metazoa; phylum Arthropoda; class Insecta; order Hymenoptera; family Formicidae; genus Temnothorax; species Temnothorax curvispinosus. The sequence continues at coordinate 668,431 of NW_020215615.1, read as the reverse complement.
ATACGCCACCCGCAAAATAATTTTTGTATCAAAAGGAATAGCGAATGAAATAACGCTTGCGATCTTATCTCCGCTACGTCAGGTATTTTGTCCGTGCCCTCCCGCATCAAAGGTTACGACCAAACCCCAACGATCCCCGCGACTGATGATCAAACATAAATACGCTAGTGTGCGCGCGTATGCACGTACGAGCGTGCACGCGCGTGTGCGCGTCCAGTAGCATCGGAGATCCATGCTTCGTGCGTGGGGTACGTCCATCTCACCGTGGACGTTCACAATAGCTTCTGTTTAGAGTACTTACGCTGAAGGGGAGTCGCTGGGTAACCCAAGTCAGCCATCTTACGTCGAATAAATCATCGCCAAGACGTAGGAGATATCATTGAACCGGTTGACGGAGAGCGGCGTCGCGCCTAATGCAACGGGTGTCGAGAGAACATCCGTACGTGGTACCTCGTATGATAACATTTGTCATACGTTATTCGACGCGAGAGACGTCACGTTTTTTCTTATATTGTTTCTTGCAAGTTTTAAAAACGGTCATACGATGGCAACCAGTAATAAGTTAGCGATTATCGACGCGCGTTACCGTAAAAAAAAAATGCAAATCACGAACACAATGGAAGCAAAGGATTGAAAATTTTTCCAGAATTTAATCGATAATGCTCGATAAAATATGAAGAATACACGGGGTATGTTTCAAAGAATGGCGTTACGATACGTGGATAGTATCGCGTATCAATCAGATGCCCGAGAGCCACATTGTCTTACGCGTCAGTCGGATAAAGGGGCGCCTGGTCCGCGTGCTCCACAGGCCTTGAGGCCTCGAGAATGCCCGGGAGCTCAGGACCACCCGGACAGAGCCTATATGCCCGACGGGGATCTTATTGACTCGATACCAGTCTGCTGAATCGTATCCACGTCCTCGAGTCAAGTGTCTTACCCGACACCTTGTCGAACTTTGGGCCCGCGGAAAAACCGGAGAACAAAGTCGTGATTCAACCTTTCCATCAAGCGTAGCAAGAAATATTATTTGTAACGTCTTGTCTACTGTAAAAATTATAGAAGTCTTTTCTTCAAAATGTATATGTATATAAATACACAGTATTCGTTTCATAAAAATCCTGCTTGATAAATACATCCGAATTAATTATATTTAATCAAATTATTTAAGTGTGTCTACAATAAATTTTTTCTTCTTTCATACGCGCAAAAAAGGTTACGAGAATATTTTATACTTTTTATTAAACTATTAAAGCATTAATTTGTTAAGTAAATATATTGCATACATATTGCAAAAAGATTAGAATATTTAAAGATATAATTTTTAATCATATGTCATCATAATCATTTTAATCATTGCAATTCACTAATAAATATTGATATTGAGTTAAAATAAGAAACATTCGTGTATTAGTGATTCCGCTTCTGAGTATTTCGATTCTAAAAAGTTCGAACCGGAAGTCTGAAGAGGTTTTTTTCGATGCCTTATCCACGATAATAACTTCTTATGATGAATATAGGGATGACCGACCGGTTGGCCATCTCCTTCGGTCAAAAGTTCTTCGTCGACAGACGAGGGTGAGGAGGGAAAGGGCGGAGAGAGGGATAAAGGGGGCCCGGAGGGGCTTCTCTCGTGAGGACTGAGTACACAGTAGCAGACTTCTCATATAATGCGATATAATCACCTGGCATGACTACACACTATCTGATCCACATGCACATGAGAGGCCTGTGCGCGCGTGAGCGCGCGCGTGCATGTGAACAGAAATCACTGGTAGAGCCCACATTTGAATCCCAGGTGATCATTACTCACTGCTCCTGATATTACTTCAATTCAATCAGTGTCTCGCCGGCGCGATGGCTACCACAGGTAGGCGCGCTTACACACGGCGCGCCGATATTTATATTCAAACGTATCGTAAGCGCGCACACCTACGATCACCTACGCGCGCGGCGCGGCGCGGCCCGCGGTACATTACACGCGTGTATAAGCGCGAATGATGAATAGATTCGGCCGTCGGTGGAATGCGGTTCTGCGCGCATTCGACGATTATTGGTCGATTTTTCCGAACCGGCTCGGCACGAAGCCCCGGCCGCGGTCGTTGCAAGCGCGTTGATTCGGCGATCCGCGATCCGCGAGGTTCACCGTGATGAGATGCTGCTTCGTATTTACATACGATCAGCCGCGCGGCTGCGCCGCTTTACGACACCTTCCTCCGTCCGTTTTCCCGAAGATGCATAAGCGCCGTGACGGCTAAGTGCCAGCGAGACGGCCGGGCGGATAGCAGCGGCTGCATCCCGCAGGCATCGCCAAGGACGGCGGATTCCCTATGCACCGCTTCTCCCTCATAAGAGAAGATGAAGAAGAAAAGGAGGAGTAGGCGGAGTGCGCTGCGTACGTGGGTATCCGAGTTGAAGGGACTATCGTAGTAGATAATTCAGCGCGTATCTCGGTAGCCGCTTGCGTCCCTGCGGCGGCACGTTGCGTCGGCTATCACAAAGACAAACCTCTGATGCGGTATACCGGAGCGTTCCGCATCGCACACAATCATCCCACATGTCGTGTAGAAACACGCAAGACTACTGCACGAGCTACTGGTAGAGAAAGAGAGAGATCCGAGTGTAGAATGACAAGAAAGAATAAGTGGGAGAGAGGACGCAACAGGAGAGGTAGAAAAGATGAGAGAGAAAGAGAAACAGAAAGAGAGAGAGAGAGAGAGAGAGAGGGGGGAGAAAAGAAGAGAGAGGAGACGAGGTAGCAAAGTCGAACAACAAGAGTCGAGATTGCTGACGGCCCGCGAGAGGTTGGCGCCATCGCGTGATTACCAATTTGGAATTACCCACTCGCTACGCCGAGGGATGATGCGAAGGAGGAGGACGGATTATCGAGGAAAGGACGCGATCTCATCCTGGACTTTACATCTCCCGGCCGCTCGCTTTCATGGCGAAACGAAGTGCATTATTATAGCTATTAACGTACGACGATCCATCAAATGAGAACTTGCGATTGTTCTAACCGATGGCAAATTCCATTCGTAAAACCTAGAGAATCCGATTTAAACCGATCGCAGAATTCGAGCTGACTTAAGTCCGCGATAAAGTGGCCAACCGCGAGCTGATTATCGCGGCGGACGTTTTGCGAGGAGTTTTCTCGGCGAGCCTGGATAAAATCGATAGATATCTGAAGAAGGAAGCTCGGCAGCCGAGATGGTGAAGGTGAAATAGAGTCCACGGATTACGAGGTCACAAGAGATCCTTCCGCGTGCATCCGCGGTAAGTCGCCGTCTCGCGATGCTGCAACTGGCTGGATTCTCGCGTCCCAGACATATTGCACCGTGCTCCTGGGCAACGTTAATCGATGTTCCCTCTGTCAGTGACGAATGGGCGTAATCGGTAGAACCGAAACGGACCGTGTGAATTCCCCGTCGAGCACAAAACCGACCTGCCGCCCTCCCATTCCCACTATCTCCGTCGTGCAACCCCCCTTTTACCTCTTTGTCTCGCGTCTCGGCCCATCACATAGAAACAGAAAGCAATCATGCTTATGGACCACAACAGTCGATCAATTACTTGAAATCATTAAACATGCATTCGCTTATATGTAAGTATATTAGAAATATTTGGCAATATTTGTTATATATATTGTTGTAGAAAATGCGGAAAAATTATATTATTTATTTAATAAAAAAGAGTATAATTATTTAGTGCTTTGTTCATCGACATTTCGCATTCGGCGTCTTCAGATATCTAAGATGTTTTATCCGCCGCGACCGGACAACAATAAATTCTGCGGTAAGGACTACGGCTAGCATATTATAAGCGGTCAAATAATCAAAATTACAAGGTTTGCCTGATGATGTTCTCTCAGACATCACCAGAAATAATCTCAACTCCGCTCGGTGATGCTGATTTTCATTCGTGATTGGTAAAGTAAATACACTGAAAATTCACTTGGACGAGTTCTTCTACGATTCGTTCCCAGATTCGTTCTAAGATTATATTATGCAAGAATATTGTGGCAAAATCGCACTTAACGTTGATATTTGGGAAAACGAAATATAAATCCAACAATTTTTAATATTTATCTATCAAAGTTTAAAATTTTCAAATGGCAATTACCCTTTAATTACTTTATGATTTTAGCTTTTTGATACTTAAATTGCTATTTTCATTTAAATCATTTTCTATAATATACGTTTATTATGAAAATTCACGTGAGGCAAATTGAATCGCTACATTTGCAGAACAAAATGTCAGATGTAACGAGTGCAAATGAGATTCGATAGCAGCATAATATTTTAACTGTCGTATATATGTGTACACACATATACATATATACATATATATATCCTCTTTTAATAATCTCTTTAAGATCGACCAGGCTAAATTATCGAGATATATACAATGGTGTGCCTGAAGCTGCGTGGGTAGAGAAATCAAGTTATTATGTCGCTTCGGGATCTTTGGTACGCGACGTCGTGATCCGTGTCTTCGTTGTTCTCTTTCTACTTTTACTTCAAATTTTTTTTCTTTTCGAATCGAGCACGAAGCGAACGACAACGGCAGATTGTTCCTGTCATTCCCACTAGGCGACAGTTCCCGGCGATCATCCGGGATACCGTGAATGGGCGATGCAATTTCCTCAGACGTCTTCCGAGGCTATACCGCCGGAAAAACTCCGTGAAATCTCCGAGCGACGCGCGCTCGACTTGGCGGATAATTGAATTTTAATTTTGTGATTCCTGTCGCGCGGTCGACATCAATCCTCGAGATATCGGATCTCGGTCATGTTCGTCACAGCTCTTTAACATATTTTGTCTGTCATACTGCGCTTGTAAAATACAAATTAAAGATGTTGCTCTTAAATCGCTGATTGTGTTAATATTTTTTTACGCAACCTTTATTTTGTAAGCATTTAATGTTTATCGTAAGTAATAATTTTATTATTTTGGTATCAAAGATATTGAACAAGCTAATGACTGTTCCCCGTTACAGTTAACTTAGTGGTCTCTGGTGATCGTTGTGTTTGTATTTCGTTACGTTTAATCGCGTCCAGGGAAAAAACGGGAGGAGAACAATGCGAATTATGATATTTGTTCGTTCGTCGCTCGGAGAAGTCCCTGGGGTGAGCAGCTTCTGGGACCGGGTTCGACCTTGAATTTATCTGCGCAAATCTGTATAGCGGGATGAATAATTATTGAATGCGTGTAACATAAATATGATACGTTACACGGGAACTGGTTATGTACGTAAATGCTGGTACTGGTTTAAGGTGCATTCACATTGAATATTCATAATTTCTTTTTAATCTTGTATAAGAGTATATTCAAGTTATTATTACATGCCTCATTATAGAATTTCGAAATTTTATTGCAACGCTTAAATTAATTTTAGAGAGAAATTCGTTATTAATATATCTATCTATGAGATGTACTTTCAGTCTATTAACTCTGTTAATAAACTTCTCAACTATGCTAATAGATTTCTAGATTTATTTACTCGATAGCTTGCATAATGCATACACACAAAGAGAAAGAAAGAAATCTAAGAAGACGCGCTCCTACACGCGCATACGTGGTGTCGAAAATATTTATAGTCGCGGACGAGGAAAGCCATAGAGGGTGAAAGACGTGGTAGGCAAGGGGATGGATGACGAAGTTCGGCGGTTCGTATATCAGAGATTCGTGGATTTTAATCAACCGCCGATCTGACGGTGGGTTCCGACGGAATTAGCCTTAGCTGAAGCTGAGATGGTGCTGAGGCGCCACGGGGGTTCGACACGTACAACAACTGCCCGTGGGACGCGCGGGGTGCGCGAGTATAGGACGCGCGAGGTGTAGGTTTCTACCTGGCTCGGCAGCAACTTTAACACATTCCCCTCCCCTCTTGTCACCCCTTCCGGCGCGTTTCAGCTCCCTTTCGAATTCGCCGATTTTATGGGCCACCTTCGACGTTTAATGAAGGAACTTTACGAGGCGGGATTTTGTTTTAAAAAGTGTAGCGGCCTCGTCGATAATTTTCGCATAACGACGAGGCACCATCGCGCATCGTCCCCTATCTTGAGTGCACTGGGAATCTCAGATAAGATACTCGCAATCATTTTTGGTTGTGTCAAGCTAATAAAAGTTGCAGAAACGACACTGTAACGCAAGAGGACACTGGAGGGAGAATTTTTAATAGAAAGGGAAAAGATTGGAGTGGGATCTTGAGAATCTTGGAACAAAAGTTGACATCTAAATAAATAATTACATTTTTATATTACAAATAAAGAAACTTCAATTAATCACGTAAATAAGGAACGCAGATGGGGTACTCTAAAACGTTTGATCTAACTGGGATACATAGATGAATTTATTAGCATTCCACCCGTTCCATTACCTTCGCTCAATCACTAATTACTCTGATTCCACGAGATCGAGGCTTTTCCGGAGTTTACCGCGCAGTAATAGCCTTTCTATTAATAATTCCACGCCGATTTAATTAAAATTCAATTAATCAGCCGTGGGCGGCTGCCTTCGGTTCGCCGCCGTCGACGCCGCCACCCCCGCGAAGTAAGTTGCGAAATGAAATTTTAATCTGTTCCGTATTAGTTATGGATTTATGTTTGTTACGACGTGTTTGTTATTCGGCCGTTCGTCGAATACGCACGGATACCTGAGACCGCTTCTACCGCTTCTATCGAGGCGAAGAGGCGGACGAGGAAGAAGAGTGCGGAGGATAAAGAAGAGGGAGAGAGAGGAGAAGAGAGACGCCGGGATACATCCCACCCGCTGACGCCACCCGTAGTATCGAGCGGACAAACAAATTGTCTTGTTTTAAAGGCAGCGAGAACAAAACAAGCGTGGAGAGGAGCCTGCTCGCTTACCCGGCACGGTTGCCGGCTTCTCCGTCGTTCATGGTGGCTGCTGATATTTAATACACAATTCTTTACTGCATATTCATCGTATTGGCGCGGAAACCACGGGGGCGCGGCGAGTCGTGTTCTTGGGTAGGTAGACTTACACGGTGTCCGCGACCGTAAATATATCCCCGCATCGATATTTTAACGCAGAAGCGAGACCGGCAGAATGAAAAAAGGAAACGATCGACGGAGGTCAAGCGAATGCTCGAGTCTTCTGCGCAAGCATTAGGTGAATGCTTATCCTTGAACAGTGCCCCTCGCGATCGATGTTATCGTGCCCCTTTGCAATAAGGACGCTACAATCAATATGATATGAAACGTAAAACGTGGAAAAGCGCACGTTGAAAATAAATACAGAGATCGTTCGCTAACATATTCAATGATTGTGGAAACGTATCGGGCGTAATATTACAGCAAAAGAGTACTGTAAAATAGACAAATAAGAATAACTAAGCGTCACTACGAACAAAGATTGCAATATCGTTTAACATATAGAGAAAAACAACTCGTTAGCTCTTTAATATTTTCGAAGGTCTTGTCGGTTAACTTGCTCAATGATTCGAAATATTTTACTTGTAAATTCCCGTAAAGTCGTCATTTATCACGGACGGGTGAACTCGATGCGGGAATGGCTTCTATTTAGCAGCTGTCCATAGGTAAGTGCCCCCTTAACAATGCGCACGATAACGGTAGACGAAGCCGACCACCTTCCCCTCGTCCCTTACGAATCACGATGTTCGGTTGGGTGGAGGTGTTCCGGCGGTGGTGATAACACGGCTCGATCCATCACTGCCTGGAACGGTGGTCGAAGGTGGTCGGTGGGGTAGTCGAAGAGAGGTAGTCGAAGGGTGGTTTAAGGCGGACGAATGTATAACGCGTGCGTGAGACTGGACGCAAGCGTCTGCTCAGATTGCCGTGCCTCCTTAGAGTGTATAGGTCACCATACAGGATGTCTATAAATTGCCATATGAACCCCGCAGCAATGATATTTCACGTGAGAAAAAGCAATATAATTTTTTTTTCTACCAGAATTTTTTGATCGCACGATAATTCTTTCGTGGCTTTTTAATTATACGTATCTGTAATTAAATGTTAATGTAAAATCCATCTTAAATTAAGCGAAGAATAAGCTCTTGTTATTTATATGTAACCTAAAGCTTGTAAGCTCACGTAAACTCCTTAGTTTCCTTTCCGGCATAAGAAATATTGCTGTATGAAATTTGTGCAATTATTTAGCAACACCCTGTAGAATATAGACGTGTGTACGCTATGCAAGTAACGAGCACCAATATTGTATAAGTAACGCAGCTAGTATATCGTAGTAATCGATATCTCGAGTGTGGCCTCGACCCAAAGTCAAAAACCGATTCAGCATTTGATAATCTTTATGGCGCAATATAACGCTTCTTGAGATCGGAGATTGAGTGCGACCGCTTCGGAAAAGTAAAACTAAACATGCCATTTTTGTACAAAACAAAAAACATCATTACGTTATTAATAAACGTATACGTTGTTTTATTGCAAAATAAGATCAGTAAAATTGTTACTATCAGAATTAAAATTATTATATTTTATAACTATTTTTTGTAGCAAACAAAAATATACATTTTTATATATGTACATACACACACGTATGTTGATATCTGCGTTTAAAAATGAAGTGGATTTAGAACACGAAGATTAATTCACATCTACGATTTTCACGCCGGATACCTCATGGGGTGCGCATAATCAGGGTGACTAAGAAAAACCGGCCGGGAGCCGGACGTGTATCTCGACAAGGCTTTTTAACACCGTGCAGGCGAAACAGCATGCAAACCAGACCATTTCTATTCGCGAAATTATTTTTTACGAGCGCGTAGTTCGTCAGACAGGGAGAGAGAAAGAGAGAGGAAAGCGTCGCTGCCGATCGTCCGCGATCGTCCGCGATCGCGCGACACCTCGATCACGCGTTATCGTGTACGTGACAGTACGTGCACGACAAATCCGTGCAATAACCTCGCGCCTCGGCGTCGTGTAAAATGTGCAAATGTAGGCAACCGACACGAATCGGTACGCAAACCGGTTGAGTTACAACCACCGCCGGTTATAAAGTACGAGGAGAGACGTTGCGACGTGGGGTTAAAGTCGAGTAGCGACGGTCGCCGGCGGAGCGAGCGGAGGCCGGCAAAGGCCGGCGGGGACAGAGGGTACTGAGGGGATGGCCACCGAGAAGGGGGTAAACCCTACGGGGTAATATCTCCGAGCCACGCAACTTTTAATATCGAAGGGTGTTTTCTCACCTTCAGCATAACATTAGGCGGCGGGTTTTAAACTTAAAGGTCACGGGTTTCGAAGCCCACCTAGAGCCGATATGCTAATGGTGTCATATACAGCTGCGCGTAGCCGGGCTGATAACTCAGCTGCGGTTCGTGGGATGCCTTCAGCCTCCCGACTGTAGTACGTGAATTTAAATTAACGACGTTGACTTCGCGCAGCGGGATAAATTGGCAAATAGATAAATATATACCGAATTAAAGCGACTTATTTCGCAATTACCAATGTGTGTCTTACTTACAACTTACATGTTATTTACAAGTTGCAGCGTGCGTCAAATTAGTATAATAAAAAGAGAAAATCAGTTGTACCTTGGTTGTAATGATCTGAGTAATGCATTAAATATGCAAGTTATTTAACATTATCAAAAATATATAATACATGTAATTTTCGAATCAATTTACACAATAAGGTACAGATCTGTCTTAAAACATACATTGATATAGCAGTTTATGGTAAGTACGAAACAAATCAAAAGCGCAAATGCAACTATTTATAAAGAGTTGAGGATCATAAGTAGCTTTTTAATACAGTTTTAATACGGATTCTCAAGATAGACAATGTTAATGTTCGATCTCATAATTAAGAACAGCACACGAGTTCGCGATAAGGATGCACACGGTGGCGGCACGATGACCTATTAAGAAAAATCGACATTTCTAGTAAAGTGGCGGTGCTGCCAGTCGACTTTCCCCTCCGTCTCCATCCGTTCTCTTTCCAGTCTTCGCGACTGTTTCTCGTCCTGCCGTTGCATGCCGCGCAGCTAATCTCAAATAAAGTTTATGCACTGCAACCGTATACGCCACGACATTTACGCCTATTAATAGCAACGGCTATGAGTGTATGTCGCGGATCGGCTGTACAAACAAACGGACTGGTAACCCCGACCCCATATGTTAGTCTTGCAGAAGTACGTGAAAATAAACCAGGCACTCTCCAGTCGTAACGCGATTTGGATTGTCTATTAACGTCCGACGGGAAACGTGTAATTCGTCGCCGAGTGTTTTCGAAGTAACTCGAGCGAGCCACGAGGAAAAGTGATTATGGTAAAGGCGCGGTGAAAAGATCACTTTGCGGAGAATGGTAATAATCATGAGTTGACAAACTCGTTGACACATCTATTTGTTGAAATTTGATAAATTTGATGGAAGAGAAATTGTCGAGTAACACTCGACAATTTAAAGAGTGAAAAAATGTAGCTGGAATTTTGTGAGCAGAGTTTTGCAATCTCATCTGATGATTAAAAATTTATTTAGTATCGAAGCATGATAAGAATTTAATAAACCCTACATCCACATTTTCACGTAATTTTAAAATCTTGCATACAAAATCTTGCTTCAGAAGAATTATCATGTATCTTAGCTATTTATATCAATGCATCATTATTTGTCGATTCACACAGTCTTTCCGGATCAAATAAATGGATCAAATAAAAAAATTCTGTCCAAAAGCAAAACGCGGCCCTTCTACCGCTAAATTTGTCACCACGCACGCGTGAATCCTTTCAGGCAAGCTTATAGCGCCCAACGATTGATTTACATGAAGTGACTGTGCAAATTTATGGTGCTTATTTGTATGCAAGAGGCGATAATTAAAAAATCTGATGCTCGGGTCAAGGCCCCCAAGGGTACGGCGGTGGAAAAAAAATGCATAAAGAAGAAAAGATCGAAGAAGAGAGAAAAGGGAAAAAAAGGAAGGATGCACCGATAGGAGGGGGGGAACAAGTCCTGGGCCAATTAGGCGCGATCGAAGGGCACCGGTAATTACGAACCCCCCGGTGACTACGTATATACGCCGATGGGATATTCGTTTCCGCGTGCCACTTTAAATCAGATATCGCACGGATAATGACATCGTGTGTATGCCTGGGGAATCTTTATACGTTCCTTGTCGTGAAGGAGAAATGAATAAGACAACGACCGTTGATTGAAATCGCGATATTTATTAATTAACACAAAAAAATCTCGACAATCGCAACAGAAATATTTCAAACATCGCTACAGCGAATAAATCTTTCAAGGGTATTAAATAACAATTCACACAGAATCACAAGGACGTCACAATTTCCTCGCAAATGCAAATTTGCACGTTCAGAGACAATATTCAACGGGTGACATTTCTGTTATACATTTATTATTTCGGCAGAAATATTAAACATGAATTGTTATCGTCCATGGATAAAAAAATGAATTAATTTGATATGCACGCGCATAGATTTGGAACAAGCGAGTATATTTCCCGCGGAAAACGCTTTTCACGAGATGACTATACATGCGTGTCAATTAGTTAAAGGTACGTACATGTGTACCGCCGTGGAGTCTGCCACTCCTAAAATTCATCAACTATTTAATTCTAATTTCCTTCCCTCTGGGAACTTACGTTTTCCTCTTCTCCTTCCGCCTCGTTCTGGCTGCCGGGGAGAAGGTGTGAGTGAATCATAAGGGTAGTGCCCTACTACTATTCCTCCGTGTTACTCTCTATTCAAGATAGAATACAGGATACATATTCTCCTCTCGTCAATCTTTGACTTCCGACTGAGAAACACCCTCGACTTATTCGTGCTCAAAATTTCGCGATGTGCGCCTGAGCGTAAGATTTATTTCTCTCGCATAATAATAATTAGATGCTTTTGCTACTGTAGTATCCGTGTCGTATTTAATCATAAATATATGTAAAAACGTATATGTCTCTCGTGTCAAGAAAATTACACATTAAGTAAATAATAATTTTTTCGCCCGCCAAGTAAAATTCGATTTATCAAATCCTCGCGCACACTAAGCATATACATACACACTCCCCCAACCGTTCTCCGACACACATAACTCCTGGACCCACCGTTGCACTTTAGGTACATGCACAAGACTATGCACCCCGTCTATAATAAAGTAGCGGTGTGCTTCGTGATACACCGTATATATGTATAACGTCGGGCAATCCGTCGTGGCACGGAAACCGGGGCTGTAAGTAATTAGGAGCCGGGTGTGGATTGAGCTAAGGCAAATATCACGGACCCGCTCGCGTATTCGCGAATACATGCACGAATGCGTTTCGGCGGCGCGGACGCGGTATGGACCAAGCTCAGGCTGCATATTTACATGTGTACACATAAGTAGGTACACGTGTACGCGTATAAGTGCCCGGGAACGCATAATTGCATACATATATTCGGCTTGACTTAATCGTCGACCGGAGCATTATACAACTAATTCCATCCGTGTGTGTCGCGCGCTATAGAGATTTCCTTGACAAATAGGAGCACTCTTTTGGCGTTGTGTACCACTTTTTACGCACATTAAAATTAATTTACAGATTCATAAAAAAGAAAATTTGCGCGTATCACGTACCGAAATATTCTTAGCCTTTGCGATATATATCCCCTGCTCATTGCGAAGCAAATTCAGCCAAGCATGTCACGCGAATATCCGCGCGCACAAGCGACGACTACGCATTTCGCATTCACGTGTATCTCTCTCTGTATGTATTAAATATTAGCCTATCCCAGTTTCCTTTTTCTCTCCTCTCCCATTCGACTTCGCCTACAGTCGACGGCTGTGCTCGCATTATCGATATTAAAGGAAGATACCCGTCTGAAGCGTACCTGACCGTGTCGCGTCGAGAGGATTAATTAACTCGAGCGCACGACATCGGGAGTGGAAACGTGGCTTTTGTTCCCTCTCTCCGTCCATTCCGATGGTTACTCGCCGGCTTCCGTTCTACCGCGGCGGTAGCGGCGGCAGCGACGTGTGTCTCGTGAAATTCTGTCGCGATTTTCAGGACGGCGAACGCACCGCGCCGCGCCGGTTCGATATTCAGGAGCCAACCCGACCGCGCGCGAGAACTGCTCGCGTGAAAGAGGTCGGCGAATAAACCGGAGAAGATAGAGGCAGATTTATTGTTCCCCGGGACAAAGTCTCTTAAGAGCATCCTAAAATATTGCGATACTCGTTTCCCGCGAATAGTCCGGAAGCCGAAATACCCATATCGTTTTACGGTGCCGCGTACGTTTCTACATTTTCCTGATAAAGTCGCTGCGCCGGATGAGCCTGACGAGCATCTCTATCTGTTTTGGTTCGTCGAAAATACTACTGAGATCAACGATACATATTTTACTCTACTTCGTAAACATAAAAAAAACTTTTTTTAAGATGATATTAACACGCTTTGTTTGTTGTCGAATCCGTTATATTTGTTAAGAAGCTTCAGATGTCCATTTTACGAATGTTCAAACGTAAATCAGCATTTATTCGATAAATCATAAATACTCATATGTGTATAAGAATATTTAATTATCTTGAGTACCTGCCGGTATGTCGCCGCGCTGACAGATAAAAATAATGAAAGAGAGCAAATTGAAACGTCACGGGAAAGAAAATTAGATGGGGACTGGGCCGAGAGATTCGTGCGCAAACCGCGTTGTTTTCAGGAGAACGGAAGATGGACCAATCGAGATAATGAGATAGCGATGTGCTGCCGATTCTCCGAGGGTTTGGGTGTGACTAGTTCCCCGAGCGAAGATAAAGAGTGGAGCGAATAGAGGGAAACATCGGACGGAAAAGAGAGGATACCGGCGATGGAAACCGGCGTGCCGGAGAGAACGCAGCGGGCAAAGGCAGAAGGGCGACTCAAAGAGGACTCTGGGCGAAGGATGCGGGAGGGAGAGAATACCAGAGGCATTATCCTTTAATCAAATACATTACACAGAATTTATCGCGGCCCGTGAATTAATTAAATGCCGAAGGATAAATTCTCGCCGCTCTAAAGCTGAGTGCCTACATGAAATTTAACATTCAATAAAATAAATCGCACCCGTCCTCCGCCACCCTCCCTCCCATCCTCACGAATCGTTCGCCCGCGCTTCTCGTCCCTGCTGAAACCTCGGCCACCCTTCCGTGGCCGTGCTTCGCGTACGTCTTTCTCAGCGTCCCCTGGTTATTATATCGCTCGGTAAATCACTATATCGGCGAGAAACATGGAAATTCATTAGGGTATACGGCCGTCAATTATAGAACGCGGCTCCACATATACGCGGTAGCTTTTTCCACCGGGCTTTCCTCCCACTCATAAGTGAGACTAACGAAAATTGATAATGTTTTACATTATCGCGTCTACAATTTATTTTTATTTAAATGACTTTTTAAAATCGCAGGTAATACAAGATGCATGGAACTAGAAAATATTTTAGTTTGATTTATCGCACAGTATCACGAAAGACATAAAAATATCGCGTATATCATGCAGTCGTGCCGTAAAAGGTGTTAAATCCGTTGAATTATATAGGAACAGTAAGATATTTAAATCAACACGAAAAAAGGAAATATACGCGCAGGACAAGTAGTCTTATGGCGCGCGTACACGTAGCGTTGCAGTATCTTTGCGGAAGCGTTACTACGACACGTAGACTTGCATTGTCAGTTGAACGACTTTTGCATGTGACCGGCCAGTTCCGCCGGTCAAGTTTACAATTGCACGACAGAAAAAAAGGAAGAGGTTGGAGCTGGTTAAACAGAGAATACGACGGCACGAATGGACTGCGATCAACGCCTACGCTGTTTTTTCCTTTTTAAAATCGTAACTAGTTCGTGACTTCAAACGACCTATATATATCCTGCGAAGGATTGCATATACATATATTTAATCTTTATCGCATTGCCTGTTTTCTACCAGTGTATTGTAATAATTATTGATGCGGGAATAAAAGTCAGAATTTATGCAAATATATAGAAAATCATAAAAAATTAAGAATCTCTCGGAGAGAGAGAGAGAGAGGGAGAAACATCTTACAGTTTTTATCTACATTATTATTGTAACTTCCATTATTTGATTAATCTGATAATTATGGATTTTAACGATACGATGTGTATTTTGTCTACTAAGAATATTCAGATAAAATAATCCTCTTTTATACCTAATAAAATTGTTTTATTGTTATCTAAACCTTGATATGGATAGATATTTGATATCTATATATGAGTTAAAAAAAGAAAAGAAAATTTTGTTACAAGTACATGCATGATATCTCCTATCGTCTTCGATATGTAGGCTTATTTAATTTTATGAGCACACACACATCCGGGGTTCTAAGGTCAAATTATCAGCATGGCTCGCGTGCTACGCGGGGTCGACAAAACAATCAGCTTCGTGTAGCACCACACGCGGAAGGTGGAATAGAGGGTGGTCCGACGTAGCGGCGATTGCTGCTGGAGGGTAAAGGAGGGTGCGGAAGACGGAAAGAGAACGCCGGTGGGCGACGTTACTCGTCGGGGGTTGCCACTGCGCGAGGGCATGAAAACACTGGCTCCTACATCCATCATTGTTCCTCGGCTGAAGACTGATAGGGCGCCATTATCTTCGAACTCATTACGATCCCCTATTGATAAAGGTGCGATTACGCCGCGGGGTTAATCCGGGCTGGCCCCGACCTCCAATTCGGAAATTGGAATTTCTGGCTCTGCCAAGAGGACGTCAGGTCGCTTGAGAGATTCTCGTACCGAGTTTCGAGCGTCGGGCTATATCGACTACCTTTGCTTTCGCGCGATTCCGATCTTTTCTTTAGATACTGCCCCTTTTTTATGTTCCTCTGTAAATCACGGCTCGGAACGCGATGCATACCGTAATTACGTGGTTGCCGATTAGAAAATGCAGATTGGAGAAATGCGAGTGCTTAAAATAGTTCTTTAAATAACTGACCACTACCTACTATGATTTTAGATCCCGTACGCGATTTTAGAGCTATTTGTGAGTTCTGTTTTCCAAAGCTCCAATTTAAAAGTCAAATCTTTCGGCAGTAAAAGCAAAGGAAAATATTAGTACGTAATAACATGGTTAAATCTTTTTGCGTCACTTGTAAGTTTTACGTAAAATTGTTTTTTTCTGTTAAAAATACCTATTTTTAGTTCTATAAGTCTGTTCTAACAACGAGATGCTTTTTAAAAGAAAATCTATAAAAATTCTACAATTGCCACAAATCTAGTTGTAAATTATAATAATAATATACTCTCAGACTGTTAACTGAAAATTGAAACTGCATTAAATTTCTTTTAATAATAATCTTTTTTACGTTACTTCAAACGCAAATAAACGGTGTGCAAGAATTTCCTTGTCTTCGGATTAATTTCGTGATCGGATCTCGTTTACTCTTCGTGACGACTTTCGATTTCTTCCACGGCTTGTTCTCTTTCTTTTCTTTATTTCATAGCTTGCCCTTTCGTTCGTTCGCTTCTTCTTTTCGGTTGGAATCGAGTTTCGCCCCGCGATGCGCATTTGGCGGTGCCTCTATTAAGTTTATGACACGACTTCGAGTAGGTTCCGATGTTTGAGAGATAACAACCGCGGGCTTTACGACGTCGTCGCCGGGTGAAGAAATAACGGGCGATGTGAATAAAAATTAACGATAATCTCCCCGGCATTCCTTTAATTTTATACCCACTTTTCTACGAATAAAGACGGTTCCGGCTTATGTTCTCTTAATTTACATTATTCGTTTCGATACTTTCAGTGACAAAGTTTCATTGGTCGTAGAAGGAATGTTTCTTGTACATTTATAACTTAATTTAATTTAAGATATTTGTACTTTTTTAAGAAAGTACATAAACTTAATAATTATAATACACATTCAACCGTTAGAATATTTTTTAAAATAATCGTGTTAAGAGTATATATCTTTTATCTATCTTTTAATTAATGTTGAAATTTATTGTAATATTCTATTTCATCATTCGTTTTGTATTTTTATTCGCACAAGTACTATTTTTATCTTCATAATAAAATTTAAAAGAAAATTTCCTTGTTCTCTATTAAAACCTGACAAGTGAATACTAACGTCTATCAGCAATTCTCTGACAAATACCGTCTGCATTGTTTCGTTACGATTCGCTTTCGTGCGTTTGTATCGAGCTCCGCTGCACAATAATTTCCGCTTGATGGGTAGACAGTCAAACCGCTGCTTTTTTGTTTACTTCCGAAATGTAGTCAGTTCCTTCGAAACGCAGAAAGTTCCTGCTCTCGTTCAACAGCAATCGCGAGGTGTCCACGTGCAACGAATTGAAGATTCGGGGCAAATGATTGCACGACAGGAAATTACGGCGCCCCGATCGGACGCCCAAACGCACGCAACCCTTCAAGGATTTAAGGGGCGATCCTTGCGGAGTGTGGTCTCGACAGTTTCGGACGTGATTTCGATTAGATTTCCCTCTTCTTTGCGGTTTCTCTGCATCCGTAATTCACAAATGTCACCCGCCTGGGCTGTCAACTTATCGACGGACACCAACTCGATTAGAATAAAACAGTTGCGCTCATGGTGACTCAAAAGAATTATGTAGCTCTTACACTTTTCAAAGTGCTGATTCTAAAATTTATCTTTAACTTTAACAATTACCTTTAAGTAAATAATTACATAAATGATCATACTGTACACATGCAATTTATATATTTATGTTCCTTATATACATTAAAAAATATTAGCACATAATATTTAATTTGCGTTATTATTGAGAACATTATTCAAATCGCTCTTATTCAAAATCAATAATCTCGATTCAATATTCTTTCAGAATCGCTTAATTTTAAATGGGCAGCAATGTGATCGAATTCGGCCGCAAGAACCACTTTATCAATCTAATACTGACGCTCAGCCTTCCTCACGAAACGTGGTGAAGCAGGTGGCGTCTACACGTTGCACTTTTATAAAAACTCGGAAAAGGACCCGTGAAATACACACGTATACAACATGGCCTCCGCTCGTAGGCGCACATAACGTCCCCGTAGCGTCGGTTCGTTCGTAATCCCCGACTTAAACCGCGATAAAATCTCAATTTATAAGTGTCCCACGGCCGCAATATCGAAGACCGAAGGCCAGATAGGCCATTCTTACCGGAGGTGTGCGGTATCAGGGACGGTGGTATTACTCGCGAGCACGCGACTACTTAGCATGCAAATGCATGAAAGCAATAAACTACTCAATACACTGCGGGGAATTTACCACGATCGATTTAGCAGGCTCCTAAGCCCGTCGTCCTGTGGCCTGTGTTGCGTATGTATATTCCCAATTTAAACGTACGCGCGTGTGCAGTCACGTTATCCCACGCCAAAGCGTAAATCGTCGTTCTTAACAACGCGTTGACGGTACAGCTACAAGTTCGTAACGTTCAAACTCACGCATGTTAGATGCTTTGATCGAGGCAATGTCCTTCAATTTTCGAGAATTATATTACGGTTATATAATTGTTTATCTTATGTGACAATTGACACGAAATTACAAGACGTAAAAAAAATACGTAGATATGAGACAATAAAGTTCGACAATAATGAACAAAGAATAAGTTTTCAGAAGTAAATCTGTAATGGGCAAAATCTTTTTCAAGGAACAATCTGTTATTTCAAATCATATATTAATCGAACATACCGCGCACAATTTCATCCTGTGCCAATATTAATACTAACTCTATAATCAATTAGTGCAAATATCCTATTCTGACATTTAAATCTACAATATAGTTTTTTTTATACATGAACGTTACATATATGAACGTTATGGGTGAGATCCATAATGTATAGATAGCAGAGCGTAGTGGCAGGAAATTCTTTCGTTGGCTCCGGGCTATTATTAATTGGAAATACATTAAAGGTAACGATCGATGAATAGATTGTGATCTGACCACTGTTAATGTACATTTAACAATTTAATGAGAGGCGTCCGCCCGCCGACCAATTATTTGACGAGTCACTGCCGAGAAACGTGACTAGCATTTTTCGTAAAACCGTCGAACCTGTCCTAGGACTCTGGCCCACTACTCAAACGAATGTAAATTGAGCTATTACATTGCAACATAGAGTGGCGCCAACCATAAAAAAATCTTGAACATACAATATAATATCGCTTTTCAAATGTCAAAATGATATAATTTGTGAAAAATAATTTGAAAATTTTAATTTAAAGTATGCTTTTTAAACTATTATATACATATATATAATTATGTGATTATTTACATAATTATACATACGTAATTATATAATGTTTCACATTAATAATACCAAATAAAAATGTTGGTGCGGGAATAATTAGTTCTATTAATATTGTCTATAGGATTCATTAAATTATGAAACTATTCACCGACGAATAAGCAACGAATGTAGTAAGCAATTATACCGCAAACATATTAATATGTATTTCGATTAATTTTGATCTCTTTATCACTCAATCATGCTAGAACTTCATTCAGATACCATATTTCGCACGTAATACATTATTATCTTTTCAAACTTCTTTAAAATTTATATCCTAATTATGTCTAACATCGGCGCAAAATTGCGGATAATTGCAGGCTGTCTTCATTGTAACGCACAACATAATTTCTCATTGAATTGCAAAGACATTTCGAAGGGTGCGCGAGGATCTTTTACTGCATTAAAGCGAGGCGCCTAAGCGAAATAGAAAAATTTACACTATTTTCGAAGGCATTTCTCATGCGCTAGCGTAATTTATTGCAGCAGATACGAATGACGTTGCGATTTATTTCACACGATACCGTCGCGTAATTATCGCGCTTCTCCGGACTAAAACCGCATTTTAATTGGCAGTCGGAAACCGAAGGCTCTCATTCTCGAAGGATTCGCTTGAGCAACAAGCCACAAGTCCTCCCACAATCATGTCCCGAGATATTGCGAATTTCATTTTGCGCATTGAAGCCGTGGATTCCGTGGGTGTTGCAATAGTTCAAGGTGCGAGAATTTTTTACTGTAACCTTGAGCGTTCATTAAAACCCTCGTGATATTTCTAACATTATGTGGACAATTAATGCAAAAGACCTCTGATGGAATCAACGACATTAATCAAAGTCAAAGGAGCCGAGTAACGTATACCCTCGCCCTGATAACATACAAATCTGCAATCTCAAGTGGCATTTAAGAAATAAAAATGTGCAAGGAAAGCTGATTACACTTAACTAATTGCTTTATATTATGGAACAACAATGTTACACTTGTGCTCTGCAATTGCAAAAAAGAAGCGTTCGAAAAAAATAACAAATATCATAACGCTAGCTAATCTTTGGAGGTGATTCTATAAATAATTTTAAATTTCAAGAAATGGTTTGTCTAACTCCATTATGAAGCAAAGTAATTACTGCAAGGCTGATGTCAGAATTAATAAGTGTAATCGAGACCCAACCACAATTCCATTTCTTATTATTCCACGAGCAGCATGGTGCTTCCTTCAAGCCACCCACAGTGGATCATCGATCGATCAAAGGCAAATCGATTCACTATCTTACAATGCGTCCGCTCATTTTCCGTGGAGTTCACGCGGCGATAAAGACACAGTGGCTCTTATACATGTAAGATATGTAATTCCTGCAGTCTGTCTGTCGGACATTCACGCTAAAAGAATATATATATGGGGTGTCTCACTATAACGAAAGAATGTTATTAAGGATCTTATATTGTCTATGCATAAGTATGGGAAATAAATTAATTACTAATATTAATTTTTCCAATAATTCTCTCCAGATATAAAAAGTAGTATTATAACGTATCAAGAATGGTTTCTATGGCGTAAACGTTGCAAATCCGAGCGTAACGTGAAACACCCTGTATGCACGGTGATCGGACCTCCCACTTGCGATCATCAATGATTTAGACTCGGGCCGACAATGCCAAGAATTTCCTCGTTTCCTGACTTCGTTCTCCTTTTTCTGCGCGGTTCGGCGCGGCGCTGCGCTCCAAAATTACGCCGACAAAAAACCTGCGTTCGTTTCGATTCGATCGAGGATACGCGCCCCGGTTTTTTCGTCCCTTTTGGCGCGGCTACCGAGTTATAATGACTGCATTATGACGATTGCGGTGTCAATCTTCATTTGCGGCAGCGCGAAGTCGAGTCGCTCTCACTGCGCCGCCTCGCTCGCAGCATGCACGTGCTAGTTTATTAATTAGCTGTCTTCCGATTTTTCCTTCTTTTTATCTTTGCCCGTTCATCGAGCACGCCGTGCAGAATCTCACGCATCGTTGGCTGATGCACTCGCGCCACATTTCTGCGCGCCGCGCTTATTATCGATCTCATTGTATAAGCCTTATGAATTTATGATTGCACGCTTAATTGGGAAAGTCGACAGCGTCTTCGAGAGTCTTTCCGTAATCTGCAAATTATTACGCAGATTAAGAACACGTCATCTTTTATTAATATTCATCCGAATTCGTTGCCGATCAGCGATCGTATATCACAATCGTAAGGTCTTATTTGGAGAGGGAGAAAGCTTGAAATCTTTATATCGCGCTATCATGCTATAATTGGAGAAGCGTGCATTATAGAGCTACCGGGTGGCTAATTAACGATGTTAAATTATAACGAAGACGACATTTGTCGCTCGCAAATTCATTCCAATTCTCGGCTGCGCAGATTATTAGTTTTAAAGCCGTCCCCATTAATACCCACAATGTTCCACGAGTCTAGTTAGTAACTCGTTATTTCGAACACGTGTTGGCTGTAAAGACAATAATCATTATTATTATCCGCATTATATTACTGAGCATGTTTCTGTTATCACCGTGCCCGGCTATACATCGTATGACGAACATTTTTATCGTCGCGATCTTCGCCTCTACCGAGGGGGGAGTTCGGTCCGCCGCTCTACAGCGGTTTGCGTATCGCGGCTCCGCTATTTTTCACCTCTTTGAAAATTCCAGAGAGGAATTATATAATGGATTTTCACGACTGTGCGTGGAAATAAACGAAATGTCAAACTTCCGCTTGCTTTATTTTATTACGCGGCCACAATATTTTAATCTTATAAATCAGTTTCGCAAACTAAATAATGTAAATACACGCGAATATTAGTAACATCGAAACAAATTCCCTTTCTTAAACATTCGCGCACAGATGCAGCAATTAATACTTGTCGAGAGAAAATTCCTAATATTGTTTGTACGAGAAAAAGGAAAGGATACATATTTACGTCTGAAATATAGAACTATGGAATACATAAGAAAGTTATCAATTAAACAGACCTAATGACATATTATTGAAGAAAGGCATCGTACTTATTGTTTCATGCTGGAGAAAGCTTAGTCGTGACACGTTCTCGATCGGATAAATCAGGACTTAAATCCCTCGCTATTAACCGAGTGAATCAGTTAGCTTGAAACTGCGCAAGGACGATAAATTTAATGCCCACGGTCGTGTTCACGCATAGCACTGTAGATACAAGGTACGGTGATGGTAGGTAAGTGCGGCGAACGAGGCAGGCGGTACGCAAACGAACGACATTAAATAGAATTGCGCCGGCGTATAAACAATCGGATCGATAATTTAAGATGGTTATCAAAACCCTTATATTAGTGCCAACCTCGCGACCGTTAATTCCTCCGCGACGCAGCGGTTCTCATTTTAACGAAAAGCTTACTTGAAGCCGTTTGTAATTAGTGCGGCTTTTGGAAAATCGATATGAGAGCAAGAGCGGACATCCGGTTTTGGATCGCATTTATCTCGCATCGATTTATGTCCTGCATCAAATTCCATTATTAACAAACGCGTTTGCTTTGTTTGTAAAAAAAACATTGATAACAAAATATCCACTCGCATAATTGATCGTTAAAAACGTATAATGATAAACGAACGTGTCTCGATCAATCATGATAACCATGATACACTACTGTTCTTAACTCATAATTTAACACTTTGACATCACCCGTGTGCTGAAAGAACTCTTAGTTCGTATGGTATTTCCTAATTGAACGCCGTTGTTCCCGGAAGTCGAAGATTATTCCGTAGTAATATCAGCTACGTGTATACAAATACGTTAGCCAAACTAGAAATTGCGGAACTTGTAGTATGTAAATCCATCTTCCTGTACGTAATTGAAAAACTGACAGCAATATGCTATCACTCTCAAAACCAGGCACGAGGTCGATACATTTAAATACTCATTTAAATCGCACTTGAATATGACCTTTTAATTCCGGGATAAAAGACAGAAATATTTGTTATCTTTTAAAAGTACATCGCGTATAGTATATCATTTTTAAATACATTAAAATGATCTGTTAATTTTACAATGTATAAAAAGCATCAAATATAAAAATTTGTAATAAAATAATTTTGTGGAATAAATTCCTCTATGATAGATAATAACATTTACTTCAGATCCAATTTTTACTTGTGGAGTACTTCTCTCTCTTTCATTCGTTAATAAAAAGAAAACGGATATTCAATTTGAACAAATGTGATCTAATCGGATCTATTTCCTTTGCATAACAACTACTATGAAATATTATCAAAATGTTTAAATGCATATCGATTAGCAAATATCGAAATAATTCGATCAAAGGGTTGAAAATATTCGTCTGGAAATTTTTGATAAAGAAAAATTGATTCTGAATTCATTAAGAATCTTAGAAATAGATCTGGGACACCCTATGTATGTCCACCGTCAGTCTCGACGATAATTATAATGGCCATTTGATTTAAAGCACGAGCTTCCGCGCTGTATTTGCGTTGAACCAAGAATAGCCGGGCGTGCCGTGTGTTTTTGTCCGGCGAGAACGATTTTATAATGGGGTAGTGCGCGTTGTAGATTGTGAGGTATTGAAGGTAAGGCGTATATATCGTAAATATTAAATGCAGAAATGAACTGCGCGGAAACCGCCGCGACCTTCTCGAACTCAAGCTTCGATCGATCTCGCGATGCGGAACGGTGGACTTATCGACCGTCACCGCCAGCCAGCCAAACCCTGTCTCAACCCTTCGACGAGTGCGTGCACGCGATCCTTGGGACATGAGTGACGTCATAATGCTGCGGAAGTACGGTCCGCGTATGTAAATCAAAGGTAACCGCACGCAAAACCGACGCATAACATAGCCGCTTTTAAATTGCTTTGTTTGATCGCTCGCTATCCATTAAGGTTTATTTATTACGAAATTCTCTGAGAAAACGCCTGCGTAGTCCAGATTATTGCTCGTTAAGTTTCAATATCAGGTTTTTAATCAATCAGTGGTGAAATCGTGAACATAGAAATAAAAATTCACATCACTAACCGCCTACTTTTTTTGTTCATTAGCTATACATTAAAAAATATAATCTGAGCAACAAGTTTTTAATCTCTTTTTACCTAAGGTGCGAATTTAATGCATTTAAAAATAAAAAATTAAATTATTCTCTATTTATGACATCTACCTTCAAAATTAATCGCGATTAATCTCTTTAATTGCCAGTAATTATAATACTGTAATTAAATATCTGTTTAAGTTTTATCACTATAAAAATTAACTTACAATTTTTAGTCAAGGAACGTGTAACTGGAAGAAGAGAAAATATTAACACTAACCGTTTTGTAGATATAACAAATAGTCTTTATTTCTCGCGCGAATGGTAAGAGCTTAACTCGATAGAGTTAAAGTGGCGGTTGCTGCGACAACAGACGGCAAGCGCTCCTTCGTATCGTTTCATGTCCCATACCCCGTTTCGTTTTCCCCCCGTTTTCCTTGATTTTCGATCACGCATGAGTGACCGCGTAAAAATTAGAAAGGCATCCGCGGGAATGAGCGCGCCGACGGATTAAAAGCCGCGGCACGCTCGAGTATTTTCCCGCAATTCGCGTCTCCGTGCTTATCCGGTAGTCGCGGCCCTTCTTCTGCATCCCAGCGCTACCTTAACCGCCACTACCACCACTACTACCACCGCTATTGATGTCGACACCAACCCCTAACATTCCGTCTCGTTCTCTCTCTTCATCTCTCCCTCCCTCTCTCTTGCTTTCTCGTCGGTCGAGTATAAGGCGATAAAATGGACCACTATGCGCTGCGAAAAATTTTACAATCAAGCTCAAACAAGCCAGTCCTGCCGCAACGATGCATAGCCTGCCTACAGTTGCTTCTCACCGGTGAGGATGGCGATGCTTGGGTAGATGGTTGCCGGCGTCGGCGGCTCTAGTAGATGGCGGAGCTCCTGGCTCACTCCATCCCGCACAAGCCTCGGATATAATAAGTCACGTGACATTAATATTTGAAAGCAGTCGGTACGTGGATTGCATTCGGAGTGCCTCCGCTTCTGCCTTGCAATATTCCTTCCTTCCTTCCTTCCGTCTTTTTCTTCGCGAACATCCAACTACCACTCTCATGCCATCCCCGTCGCTCTCTTTCTCTCTCTCTCTCTCTACATCAGCCTTCGTCTTCCCATCCAGACGGCCGTCTTTGTCGGAGCGCACATTGTACTTCGTATCACTTACTTCGTAAATTAAGCTGTTATAATTCCCTTCGACGGTCAACCGTATTAGCTCTGTTGTCAATGGTTTAACTATTAGCTAAATAATTATGCAGAGTATGCTCAGAGAGTTATTGCTTACCGTTACTAGCTTAAAGTAAACATTAATTGCATGACCTAGAACTATCTTCCAGTTCTACCGCGAATGCCGCGTGAAATTAGTGTATAACACCACTTAACTGTCCCGTCGTTAACGAATTACGGCGACAAACCGTCGCATTAAAGTGGTAATGATGCCGTACGCGTTGAACCTCGTTCCTGAGATTATGCACCGATGGAACTTCGAATGCGAATGGAGTACATTTACACGAGTTGTATTGCTAATATTTTGTCGAATCATCGTGCTTCTTGTAGCTCACGGCATGTAAACTCTTCTCTCACGAATTTTTTACTCGCGCAAAATCACACGTAAAAGAGAGGTGCCCGCCTGTGAGTGACGGTTTGGCGCGATGGGAAGCATTTTTCCCCGTTTCTCTCTCTATTTGTCGAATGTATTCACGCGATCCGATTCTCGAGCCTGTAATTGTTTCTGAAAAAAATTTCTTCCGGCACGCTATAGCGATTCGTTCTTCGTATCGATCTGAATAGATTTGTAATCTATTATATATTATTCGGTATGGTAAGTATCACCGTAAACAATAAATATTGTTGAAATATTGCATGAAAATAGATATTAATATTCAAAAATTATAATTCGAATTAAAACTGATATTGTAATGGCAATATATTAAAAAAGTTTACTATTAAAAATTTAAATTATTGTCCTAAAAATAATTTTCGACATGTTGCATCCAATTACAGCATTAATTAAAAATAAAAATATTAAATAAGACTTGACATATGTCCATAATAAACAAGAAGAGAATGTAATATCGTGTACAATAAAAAGGAGGTTAAACAACGTCTCGCAGAAGTGTCGATCATTATACCAAAAGAATTAAACTATCTTAAAAAATTAAAACGTGCGGCGCGCGTCTCGCTACGACCGTCGGCGTCGTGAAAAACTGCACACAAGTGGCGGGCACACATTTTCCGCGCGCCTCGTTCCGCGATATATTTCAAGCCGGATGGAAGCGACCGGGGATGGCGGCCCCGGGGGGTGGCGGGGTTCGGCCTTAGAAATGGAATACCCCACTTTATGTTTTATGCGATAGATCAGCTGGCGGGGCTGTCATACGGCGCTGCGCGTCCCAGGGATAAAGTAAGATAGACGGATACCTTCGTGTATGCGGATACGCCGCGGATAAATTCAACGTTACGTCCGTGGCTTTGCCGTTTTACCTATACCTATACCTACCTACCTACCAACCAACCCCCTCCTGCCCATCCTCGTTTCCGTATACCGCCCTGCGGTATATATTCGCCCGTTTTGCAGGGGTGCTCAAGCGCCTTCGCAATGGCGAGACAAGTGGGAAATGTCTCCGGGTGAATGTAGTCGGAAAAATATCCGGTTGTTGAAAATATCTAGTAACGTATTTTTTCTATTGTCACCTTATGCTTTTTACGCATTCGACAAATTTCTACTTTATATTTTGTGTATGTATGCTTTGATAAAATGTTGATTAGACAATATTTGTTACAAAATACATGTACAAATGCACTTTCATCTTACTATATATTAGATATCGATATCAAATTAAATCTATCTGTAAGAAACTCAGAATGAAAAATAATTTTTTTTAAATAAATTCATTTTTAATAAAAATCTTTCATGGCTTTATCAAAAAATAAATAATAAAAAAGAATTAATCAATAGAATCAATAAAATGTACGAACAATATAAAGATAATTTATCGTAAATGCACGTGTAAAGTAAAATTAAGAGAATTTATTATAGCTCTCTCTCACCATCTCTTGCTCTCTCGATATCTCCGCGTCGACGATACGTAGCTGGATATCTTCTAGGGAAGGGATGCATAAAACATACGTATAGATAGTGCCATGATACAAAGTCTCTACCTCGCGGATCCACAAGGCAAAAACTCACCCCGAATATGATGTATGCATGCGAATACAGGAGAACGAACCCCTCCATCGTCCTCTCCCTCTGCCGCGCTACCTTTGTCTCTTTTATTGGCGTTCTCCGGAGAATTGATAACGGCGGAACGCCGCCACGAGTACGCTAATCGTACTTGAAAGGATGCTCGAGACTACCGCGGTATTTTTCACGATTTCCACGATTTCCATGATCCCTTCTTTTCGGTATGCTCTCTTCATCATATTCGCTTGAATTCGCTTGAACTATATGTACTTCACGTTACAACGAAAGACTTCTGACGTATTAACTAGTTAGGTGGTCGCTACAGTGTCGGGATGTACATACATTATGAAGCATATTAAAATATTAAAATAAAATATGCTAATTACTATAATTAATAATTTAACAATCTGTTGAATTTTTATATTATAGAAAGAATAAAAATCTAATAACGAAATAATTCTGATGGCGGACGATCCGATAACAATTTTACGATCTAATTTGACTAATGATCAAGATCACAATTCGACAGAAATTAGGGATATAGGCGAAATTTATCCCCCCGCTACATCTGCTTCGATTTTTGGCGGTTTTTAACAAGTGACGCCACCGAGTAATCGTCATCCTCGCCTCCTCGGAATCGACCCAAAATCGTTAGGGTGGATTTTATCGCGTAATAATTACACGAAGATCGAGAAAGTTTATGCTTTATAAATTGTTCTTCCGCGGAATCACTTGATCGTTAATACACTCGGAGAGAAGACGGGAACGACCGCGACGAGACCGGCATCGACGTCGGCGCCTTCGTCGTCTACGTATAATGATTTTTAACACGAAAAACCAAGATCGTTTTTGTTCGTTAGCCCCTACGTTTCGATCAGGCTAAATTATAGGCTCTTGATTACTTCGAACCGCGCGAGGGGAAGACCGGGGAGTAAGGTGGAGTCCACGAGAGTCGTGCGCAAGAAAGTCTTCTGGGTCGACTCGCGTCGCGGCGTCGTAAAGCCTCGATAATCGCTCTTCGACTCTTCTCCGCCGGCCCACGACCGTCTTCTCTCCTTTCGGAATCACTCCACTCGTTAGGGGGCGAGAATTAAGTGCTACGGGGTACACGCTAATTCGTCGGGGCACGCGGTTACGAAGACTCGTGACGCAATGACGAGTTCGCGTGTACGTAGATGATAATGCGATCGATAAAGCAATATGTCATATAAATGTCAAGTTAATGACAACTAAATCGTTAAATAAATGAAAAATTATAATGAATTGTGAATTTATGACTTTAGTATTGAAAAATGCATTATATTCAACTTCAAAATATAACAATAATATATCATGATAAATAAAAAAGCAGTGTTCTAAATTGTTACAGTTGTGGCAAAATCATGAGGCGTCAATTGATGTTTAGACTTTTGTTAGATTAATGATCTTTGGAACAAAACAAACATTCACTAAGCCTACATAGCTTACACGCATTTTTTTGCAACTATTACTATCACGGAATGCTTCAGTTTTACGGAATGAGCACTAACGAAACGATCGAGATGGTCTTTTTTCACCGACCGAGAGATCCTAGTCCATCAATGGTAATTATTGTAAGTCTCTCGGTAAGTCCGAACGGATCGGCACACCTGATCCATAGATCCAGGTTATTAGACGCGTGCACAGAGCACGGCATTCAGGTCGAGCACCTGCCTCACCTGTTGCCGCAAAACATTATCTCCCCGGCAACGCGTTCCGCGGCACTTACCCGCAGTCATCTCTCACCGATAAATGACGGAAACTACCTTCGCCCGTCGTCGTCCTTTGTCCCTCCCGCCCGTTCCGCCGTCAGGCTCCGTCGTGCCTACCACTTTTTTCCACGTCGGCATTTTCTGGAGCGATAACGCACCCGGCGTTGCGCATATCGCGGATTCTTAGACGTTGCTCGTTTCACGCACGCGGAGCACGCTGTGAAATCATCTGGCGTCGGCAAAACGCCGCCGCTTTTTTCAGTGACGGTTAAGAATTACGCCCGTTATGCTACGATTAATTGCCTATTAATTTACTAAAACCCTGATTTTTCTTAATATTCTTATATAACTTGACATTTATGCTTGCGAGATCTTTCCGAGAAATGAAATTATATTAATTCAAATTATTCTTTTGATTTATTAGCGTACTATATTCACTTACACTTTTATTAAAATACATCTTTCATAAAATACATCTTGCTAAAAATATAGAAAGATTTATAGCTTTAATTTTCACGATTTTTTCTTAAACTGTTTATTTCTTACCGTTTCTTTACGTTGCAATAAATTAAATTACTTCTCCTACATCACCGCTTATTGTTATGACGTAATATTATATCGCAATTAATTATTATTTCACGGTGAAATTAATATGTTACTGAGGAAAAATTCGTAGGCACAGGAGTTTATGAGAAAGAATATAAATTCTCAATCACTCGTTCTCGCGATGGAACAATGTCTATAGCTTTCCCTTAGTTTGAGAGGCAGCCGCTGCCGGTAGGCGAGGCGCCACGTATCGGCATTATTGTACCTTGCTATGATATTAAATAACCAGCCTATCGTATAGATTTTACAGAAACATAATGTAAATTTACGTATTTTTCTTTTCTCGTATCCTAAATTATCTCAATATTTCTCATAATAAAGTTTCTTTATTTATCTATTTACAATTTATACATCCTAAAAATGCCTGCGTCACGCACGAAAGATCGCGAATTTAATTACAATTCGTTTCCTTCTTCATTTTGATATCTTCTATCTTATGTTGTAGAAATTTAATTATAATTCTTAATATATTTTTTATCAAGATGTATCATCAATCATACGAAAACTAGTCCTTTCAAAAAAGATTCGTAATTGCAAACATGATGATAGACTCTTGCACAAACATTGCAAATAGTGAGCAACGTACTAATTTATTATTGATCAGCTAAACTCGATCTTACAACTCGATCTTACAACTTTACGTAATAATTCCAATGATATATATGTGTGTGTGAGTAAAATATCTCATCGAAACTGACTGTTCGGCATCAATGTTTGATGACGCATATCGAATGCGAAATAAATATCGACCGCGCGAAAGGACGGAGGGAAATCGAGTCGATGGGAACTATCATGCGTGTAACGATCGGGCGGTCTTAATGACCGATGGATTAGCGCAGAACATAACGGCCGGGATAAATCGATGGAGAGCGGTAACCACGCCAGAAGGCAAAAACGCCCGGCGACAGAGGCGGCCCGGACTTCGCGGAAAGACGAAATTGATTGATGATTGCGGCCGATAATTAAAAGTGCGAAGCGCCCGGCCGAACGTTCTACGTGTTGTACCTCTCGTTGGCCACGGCTCGATTGATCTCGGCCGGAGCGTGAAGATCGACTTTTACGTACTTGCGAAAACGCGGTAATGTAATTTATAGCTCGGCCGTTCCGCGGTCTTGCGTAAGGTCGTTTAGGAAGGTATCGCTGCGAGGGAATATTTAGCTGTGTATGAGAAAGAGAGAGAAAATATCAGTTGTAGCAGAGCTAAGTTCTCTTGCGTAATTTTGTTCCATCGGTTTGGCGTGTAAAGCACGTAGTGTAAGTATAAGTATCTCTGTCTGCACATTGTTCATCAAATCATACATATATTCTATCAAATATATATAGAAATGTATGAAAAGTTTGAGAAAATAATCTAAAAAATACGATGCGTTTTGTTAGTTTCTTCAGAAAACAGAAGAAAAATTGTCTATAACATATAGGTAATATGCCTGAGTTTTTGATATTAATTTATTACTAAATTCGTATGTTGTGAGATAGGTATATCAAAAATGGCACACGAGTTTTTTCTATGATTAGAGCATTTTCGCAATGTTTCAAGTAATGAACACGCGGAACGCGACTATTAAACGTTTGGTTCTTTCCCACTGGAGATTTCCGAAAGTACTTTGCGCAGGATGAGGGCGGCGGTTCGTGGACGCGAAGTAACGGTTTCACGAATCCCTTTTAATGACCAAGAATTAGAGGATCTGTGTGGGACCGATGGCTTGCGGACGATTATTAGAAATTTGAAGGGTCGAAGTCACTAATGGAAATATAATTGTCATTCGGAAGAATCATCGTCAATGGTATTATTTAAAAAAAGAAAACTACAATATCGCTTCAGAAAAAAAGTTGCTGGGAATATTAAAATTCACGTCGTGGGGCTCAATTAAATTTTGATGTAATCTACGTTTTGTTATTGTTCATGTGTATGTGTATATATGTGTGTGTGAAAATTGTTAAATTTTTTACTATTAAATGAGAGTAAAATGTAATAATAAAGAATATTTTATATCATGAGTAAAAAAATCGCTCACGTCAAAGTATTTTTATATCAAGAATTACTTTAATTGAAATTTATAATAATAGCGTTAAAAATTTTCGAGACTGTTTATTCACAATCACGCATTACGCGTCTTCGTGTATTAAATGGTCGTGCTTATCATTTTAAAGCCAGCGCTGTACTGTAATACGGCAAGGCGGTTCATCGACCAGTCGCCCTTATCGTGACGAACGATCGGGTTTTAATTGGTCGATTCGTCATCCCACGACGAATTTGATTATCAACGTCGGGCGAGGAACGTATCGTAGTCGCCTCGTGCACGCGAGTGACTCACGCTTTAAAACCTATTGTGTCTCAAAACTTTTGCAGGCAGATAGCAACGGCGGAATAACTGTAATCGATCTCTCGTATTAATTCATTACCTCGTATCATGTTTTAGTTAATATTTCTTATTGTATTTCTTAAAACTCATCTACATTATGATTTCATGTGCAATATTGTTATTTTATTGTTACATTTATCATAACTTTTTCGATTTTAATACATTAATGATCAACTATCTGATACATAACTGTAATACTATCAGATTATTATTATATAATAATTATGAGATGGGCAAATTTCACAATTTCCAAATTTTATCAGTATATTTTATCATAAAGTTTCCATATCAACCCAGAATAAAGAATCCATTTGAATAGAGTATTAAAGAAATGATAGAATAGGACGGTTTTTGACGAACAGACAACGAAATGCGTATATAATCTTGCATGCAGCGCGAAAAATCCAGTCGGTAGTGCGACGCTAATCGCGTCGGTCATCATTGTCGTTTTAATAGCGAGCGTGCGCCCGTGCTCCAGAACGACAAAGAACTTAATGACGACGCTAATGAGAATGCGTAGCGGACCGAACCTTCGGGGCATCCGATTCGTGCGATCATGCACCGACTCGTAATTTCTCGTTTCTCTGGCCCCCTCCCCCACACGGAATAGCCCGGAAAGGTAGAGCAAGAAGAAGAACAGAAGGCGTAGAAAAGAAAGAAGCGACGCGGGTGATTACCATGCGAGAAATCGACGATGCCGTCCAGCTCTCTCCCAGAGAAGGGGAAATTCAAACGCAGGAAACTTGGTAAACGTGTTCGGTGACGCCGATAATGACAAGTCCGTCACGAGCTCGCGGTGCATTCATTCGTCTGCTAATCATCGGCTCTCCGAAAATCGACGCGGCTGAAGGCCTGAAGGCCTAATGCCGATTTAATGAAATTATAATTCTACGGCACTACTAAATGGTCGAGAGTTAGGAATGCGTGGCAAGCTGAGTTGATGTCAATATAATCGAGCGATTCCTTGAATATACGTTTTTAAATCTCCGTCGATGCTCTTGAACGTTACGCCTCCTTCGCGGCGCATAGCAAATTCATTTGGTAATAACTTTTTGATTTCTCGTCGTTAAATTAAATAACGTTTCGCATATATCATTCGTAAGATATTTATTCGGCATAAGTTCGCGTGATATTTGTATGGAAGAACGACTGCTTCCGATATTCTTCATAAATCTCCGACGGCTTACCTCGAGCACGTTTCAAAAAGTTATAAAGCTCTCCATTATCGTTCCCATTCGTCATTTCTGCTCTGTATTAATCATAATGCCTTCGTAATAACGCGAATCCCCGGCCACCGTCTCTCTTTCTCTCTCTCTCGAGCGATGTCGAAGATCAAATTCAAACATAAAATCCGGCGCTAGGTACGCTCGATTTTTTATTAGCACTCCGACTCTCCCGGGCTGCTTCGGGAGACCCGTAATAAAGTTACGAAGTTATTTCCAGTTGATTATCGTAAAAGTTCGAGAGCGTGGAGCGCGATCCGACGTACCTCCGGGGGACAATCAGTTAAAGAATGCCACTTTGATAGCGTTCGGAGGGTGGCGGGTAGCTCCGCAGGCTCCTACAAAATTTGATGAATCTCGGAACGAGTCCGCTCGCGCCCGCGCCGGCTCACGAGTAGAAAAAGTCACATGTTTGGTACGGAGATACTCAGCGGTGGAAAATTGCCCCGAGCAAATCGCTGTGTAAAATATTACAGGCTGCCTTTAGAAAATAAATCGCATAGCGCGAATAAAAAATCCTGCAGGTGAACTGTCGTACCGTTAGAAGAGATTTTATGAGGAAATCGTAAATTATGAAATGAACGGTTCGCGAATATATTAACGTATATAAACGAGAATAGATATCAAAAGTTAACTTATTTTATAGATATAAACGTAAAGGGAACGTAATAAAACTTTTAAATTGTCAATCGATAAACTGAACGAGGTAAAACGTAAGATAATTAATAATGGCAATTTCTTGCGCATAATTCACGACAATGGAAAGTAATAAATAAATAATCAAGTTAAATAATTGCAAATAACTTGATATCAATAACATAAACTGAGAGGTTCAAAGAAGAGACAGAAGTAATTAACAACGCTGACCGGCGATCGGACGATGCAGTCAAATGACCCTCGACTGACTCGATCCTCAGGCACGAAGATCCGCGCCCACAGGATCGTGGATCGCTGATTGCGAAATAATTGAATGGTCCGTACGATCAGTCGGTCTCGAATCTATCGGCCTGATTGGCTGAGACACGATGCGTCGCGGTGACGGGGCAGGATCGGCGAGCGCGGAGAAGGGAAAGTGAAGGATCTGCACAAGGTTCGGTAATGCGTTTTTAAAGACCATTCCTTCGCTGCGGCGCAGCGCGGGCGCCCCGTGCGTACGTCTCGGAGCCCATACGGGAAGCGGGAGGCGGGTGCAACGCGTACGAGAGAAGGAAAGAAAGAGAGAGAAAGAAAGAGAAAATCGGCATAGTGGGCCTCACATCCGTGATGGATCACCGGCACCGATCGGGCCTCCGAACTAATCAATAATCGTGCTGCTTCGACCGCCAGCTATTACCTAGCCCGCAGCGGCGAGATCATCATTTCTCTTGGTCTCTTCCCGCCTCTCTCATCCTCTCTCTCTCTCTTCTGGCCCCCGCCTCGTCTCTCGTTTCTATCTCTCTTTCTCTCTCTCCCTCTTTCACTTTGTACTTCAGGTAATGACAACTTATCATTATAAACGTATTACACCGAGGTGCTCCGCGCTCACCTGGTCGCACCTCTCTCCTGCCGTCGTTGCTTTTCTTGATGCAAGGAGATAACACCATTTCCGCGATGATGGCGATCGCGATCGCTATCGCTATCGCGGCGCAACGAACCCGGATCAATGCGTCGTCGTTGCTCAATCAGTTATGGTCGAGAGGAGACGAACGCGACGAAAAAAGGTTTGGGGGAAAATTCACCTGTCTCGCGGATAATGAGGGTAGTCTAGTATACATGGACTAAGAGCAAGAAATCGTAAAATTGAAAATTTATATCGTACAAAATTGCGAATATTTAAAATCAATGGAAAAATATTATTCTATAATACTTAACCGAAATATAACTATTATAAGAACTGTTATAAGGTATCAGTTCTTATAATTCCTAAATTTTTATTTTATTCAGGAATAATATTTTCATTAATGCACCAAAATCCAACAAGATATTGCATGACAATTGTTCAAGTCTATTGTTCGCATTGTTCCCGTGACAACCTGGAGTAAACGATTGAAATATTCTATATCGTTGTAATTTGCGAACCACTGCTAACATACCGAATGTTCCCCGAGGCGAGACGTAATATCGGCTGTAAGAATCCTGACGAGGATCGAGCCGTACTTGGCTAAGCGCCGCGCTAAAATGTGCGCTTAGATATACGTTGTCTATAAGATACTACGACGATAATTTGTAAGCAACGCGAAACTAACCGCGCGTCACTTCGTTCATTTATAAGTCTTTCCCGCCTCAAACACACGCTCCCATGCCAGGATTACGAGCAAGCTAGCGCTTTTTTCCTCGTGTAGCGATAGCGCATTAAACGAATTAATACGTCACTCCATCACAATCCTAGTGAAACCTTATAATTTAATACAAATTATGAATACTAATCGTTACAGCAATACGTGCTAAATTAATGTTTAACTGGACATTCGCGTTTATTATATGGCTAGAATGGGAGTCACAAATTAGATCAATTGCGTCATTTAGAAGCAATCCATCAAGAAAATTTATGCAATATATGAAGAAATAAAAGTTAATTGTTATGATTAACTTGCATCGATTAACCAATACAGTGCAATAGTTGCATATAAATTTTTAAAAAACAAAAAATGATAAACAGTAGCATAAATTTTCGAAATAATATTTATATGAAAAGAAGAGAAGCTAGACTCTTGAAATGTGAGAACATATGATAGTTGTGCATCATCAATAATAAAGTCAGTAAAAATTACCGTGTCTCACAACTTAATTAATGTAATTAAAATGTACCTATTAGATAAACCAATTACTATTGCTTGATGTGAATCGAAAACGCGAAACTTCCGCGTTACAATGTAACAAAATTACACTTAATCTTTTTGTAATTACATATTTACAGCATAAATGTATCGCGATATTTGCACAGAAACAATTTTAATTGACTCGTGCAAGATACGATAACGAATAAGAAAATCCGGATAGCGAATAAACGAGCGAGAGGAGAGAGAAAGAGAGAGAGAGAGAGAGAGAGAGAGAGAGAGAGAGAGAGAGAGAGA
>NW_020215615.1:612067-632001 GCF_003070985.1 Temnothorax curvispinosus | reverse complement strand
GAGAGAGAGAGAGAGAGAGAGAGAGAGAGAGAGAGAGAGAGAGAGAGGTTTTCAATACAATTTTGTAACTGTTATTAATACT
This sequence comes from Temnothorax curvispinosus, assembly GCF_003070985.1. NCBI lineage: Eukaryota > Metazoa > Arthropoda > Insecta > Hymenoptera > Formicidae > Temnothorax > Temnothorax curvispinosus. Next base: position 631,919 of record NW_020215615.1, on the reverse strand, counting down.
ACAATATTATTACTAAACGATCAGAAAAATATTCCGGTTTTTACGCGTTGCTTCTCGGTAATTTATTGACGAAGTTACAAATAATCAAATCGGATATACACGCAGAAAGTTACACAGCTCACGCAAGCGGATCAGAGCGATGTGTATAACGAAGCGAAGTGTGAAGGGGAGGCAAATAGCTTGACGTTCGATAGCTTGTAAAGAGTGTCGAAGCGAGAAGCCGTGACAAGGTGAAAATGCAGTAATAAAAGCCGTAAGCTCCCTCGTTCCCCGCCATCGACTTTCCGCGCTCGTCCCACTCTCACATCGGTCTCTCCTTCCATCCTGCTGCAATATCGATAAAAGCTTCGGTGTATTGTAAGCTCGTCCGCGAGAGCGAAGCGCCGGAGAGAGAGAGAGAGAGAGAAAGAGAGAGTTCGTCATGGTATGGGAAAGCCATCAATTTCAATGGGCTTTGAAAACCGAACTACTTGTTGCATGTGCCCTCCCCCTCTGTCGCCACCCCGTCCCCCTTCGCCTGAATCCACTCGCCCTCCTCTCGATACGCGAGCCGATAGCTTCCCGAGGGAACGATGGTTGCAAACCGTCCCGAACGTGTTTCCCGATATCGAGCAAAAATACAAGGCCGCACGCCGGTAGAGAGAGAATACGGTTGAGAGGATGTGTCGAGAGAGAAACGCTTTGAGAAATATAAACGTTTCTGCCATTTTTCCACTTACAATTGACATAGCGGATTTCTGTATTAACGCCACGTTCGTGAAAAGAATAAATTATAATTTCACGCCGGCACGCACGCGTTCGTCAGAGGTACTCCCAGACGATACAATAGGCCAGAAGGCGTCTAGAAAAACATCGAAAGAATTAAGATATCTTTCACAGGTCTCCTTTGTATCGTTTGGGTTAGGATGAAAAATACCTGCGTGGGCATTATACTTTGTGCGTTCCTCCCGTAAGACTAGATGCTCGCGTTGTTATTGTTATAAAGTACTTTCCTATGAGAGAATTCCGTCGGTATAATAATCTCTTGCCGCGTAATACACCACACTGAATGATATGCTGATGATGATCGCCTCGTAGTGCGCGATACCTTTTGTTTTTGGGCAGTGACCGAAAACGCGATATCTCTGCGCGAAAGCGCCGCTAATTGGTTTAGATAGGCTTGATAGTCTACGGCGCTATTACTTGCACGAATTAAAAGCGCTCTTAATGCTAACATGGGAATACTCCGATTGTTCGTTGTCTACAATCGACGCGTCTTATATCGCTTCAGAATAATTGCATTAAAGCATCAAAGACCGCGCATACTTTCTTGTGTCTTTTCTTCTCAAATTAATCTCGAACACTATGACCATTCCAAAAATTCATCAAAGAAACAATATTCTATATATTTTCTATAAAGTTGATATTGTTAGATGAAAGAAGAGAAACAATGAAACATGCAGAATACTGTATATCAACAATATTTCAAAAATTAAAAAATGTTACTCTTATGAACGCTGTAAGTCGCACGCGGAAATAATATATTTTCGAGATACCACAGATTTTCTTGCCGAATAATTATAAATTCTCAAAAAAATCAATATGCCGATTAAACTCGAGAGTCGTTCAGTTTCTAAATGCCATTCGCATCGTCGGATCTAATCAATCGATGGCTGGGAATCATCCGAAGTGCCGGGTATACGTCCTCGTGGGAAACGCGCGCTTGGGATGCCCACCGGGGGTGGTGCGCTGGTGTATGCGGTATACGCGTGGTTCAATCCCGCTCTCTCGTGATATCGAGGCGGTTACGCGGAGGCTCCACGTTAATCACATATCCGTACACGCGAATACCCACCGTTTGTTTACCCACTGACGGCTCTAATGAATAGCAAAATCGAGCCGGTGCTACCGCCGTTGCCGCTGTTGCTGCTGTTGCCGTTACGCATCCTACCCCGGCGTTACATACGACGCGTACTCGAGTCACCCCCTCGCCGCCGCTCCATTGACAAGCTGGAGGCGAGAATTACACGCGTGGATGCAGTTACACCGCCGACCCCGTTCAAAGATGAACGGCGCGTCGGAAATCAGGGAAATATTCCGTTTACCTGATTTATCGACGGATATACGTGGTGCTACTGTTCATCGGGCTGTGCGGTTAATTGACGCGTGGTCGTTCGCTTCGTATAGCCATTCGTCGCGCCGGTAATTCTCGCGCCAATGTCGACACATCGGGGTGCTGATAAACCGTTTTTCCGAACGCAAAGCGCGCAGCGATTAATCGCCCGAAACTCATTACGTAGGTAATTGACTCCACAATGAGGCACATAGAAAAATAGACGTTCTTTTTCATGGATAAATAGTGATGAATCTTTATCAATATGGTCATCATTTCTGTCTGTTGCATCAATATTCATTGAAAAGAAGTAGTAAATAACATATGACGTTATTACATAACCAACATAACTCGTAACATTATTTATTTATTATAGGAGATTAAATTTTAGTATAATTTATTCTGATATAATAAAATATCTCGCAAGAGATAAATACTCACACAATAATTGAATTATATTGTTTGACTTTTCAGAATGCTTTATTTACTTATAGACTTTCTAAAACGTTACAAAAGTTTATTGGAGAATAAAACAGAAATCTAAACGTGAAAATCTAACGCGGTAAAGAGCCAAATATCTCTTTTTCATTCTTCTTCTGTACCGGCGGTCTCCTTCTTAACATCCAGACTTTTATATTTACAAGGTATTGAAGAACGGGCGTGGTATCGACGGGGACGGTGTGTCGCCCTCCTTTTCGGATATTCTTTCAATATCGAGGGGAATCTTTAAGTGGCTCTGCCAGCAACAGGTTGTAAATCCGTTTTTTAAGGGATCTACCGCCACCGTTCGGTTTGAGGTCGCGAGGGTAAAGAGAACTCCTTCGGGAGATCTCTTCGTCTTCTTCACTTCTTCCCTCACAACGGCATCCTTTCGCCCTCGCCAGGCCCTCTCGCCGTCCTGTTCCCTCCAAAAACCTCGGTCTAGACACGAGCCAGCCAACCTTTGCACGTTTTCCAATCACGCCGTTTCCTTCCTCATTCCACTGCTACGAGAGGTTTCCTCAACGACTACACGGGTTACGAGGGGAAAAAGGATTTCCTGTCATTGGAAATTCGTTGTTCGGATCTGCACGTCTTCCTTTGAATTGATACAACGGATACCACGTAACGAGTTTATTCGATTTTCTTCCGGGATCCTTGCTATATAAGGATGTCTTTCCTCGCGTTAGGAATAACATAAAAAATATAACGTGGCAAGAAATGAAAAGTTAATTAGGATATTATTCTTTTTTAGCAAACTGCTAATATTTGTAAAGTGTAATAAGTGTAAAATTTATTTAATGACTATACATTTTGAAAATTACTGATAACAATCGTTAATATTCAAATCAGCACAGACAGTACTTGGCGTTTGCCCGTAAAGGCTCCGCGCAATAAGCCATGTGTGTATTCATCTACTTATCCACTGAACGTTACGACTGTCGATGTAAATCCGCTCGCAAAAAAGTGCAATTGCCGCGAATCGGTTGGCAGATCGGAAGTGCGCTCTTCGACAATTCGCTTGGACAATAACCATGAAATGACATGAAACTAGCCGTGGTGACTTGACCGACAAATTACGCGGAATGATCGTGAAAAGAATAAAAGAGGCGAGGAAGGGGGCCAGCCGACGCAGGAATCCACTCGGCCGGCTCTGTGAGACCGGATGCCGGGCGCAATCATTTATTTTATATTAATCATATCCGAGCAGGAAGGGCGACCGGGGTATACCTGAAAAGCTTCGGCCGGCAAGAAGCGAAACGTAAACGGTACATCGCCGTATTCGTTCGGTTTTCGAACATCGCCTACGAGAAAAGAATCGTGATGCATGTCATTAGCCGTGATGCGGCGTCCGGATGCCCTCTATGCCATTCAAGGAGGAAGCCGCCTTCATGGAAGACGTGTATGTGGATTGACAGATTCCTGTATGCCATTGTTGCCATAGTCATGCCTGTTGCCCTTCATAAATCGCTCTCTTCTGCCACGCTCTTCCTTTCATAGACTAACGTCTTCCAGTCATTATTATTTCCCCATAACGTTCATCAATTGTTTCATCTGTGCGTACGCGCGCGCATGTTATTCTTACACTTAATTCTGTGTACCCTTGTAAAAATATGGGCGGTTTTAAAATCGAGGGAGTAAGATAATTATAAGGTTCCTAAAGTTACATATACAATCAAATGTAGAGTAGAGCTTGGAAGTTCCGGTTCTCACACTTGACAAAACAAATAGCCGGCGCTAACGAGAGTCAATCAATAACCGCCGGATAACGACCGGTTTCGCGGGAGAAGCGCGATCGAGCCGCGCGCTCCAAGCTCCGCCCTTGAAATCTTGCAGACACCTTCGAGGAACGATCCCACTGCCGCCAGGTTTCTGCGAGATCGCTCAGAATTCTAACGAGACTTTACTCCAAGGTCAGTTTGGGTGGAACCACTTCAAATGTGATTTATTCGCTTTTAACTATCCTCTCAATGATACTTTAACAACTAGCATAACTTCTCTAACTGATTTAGGTTTATCCTTTCTTTTTTTTTATTTACGTACGATTCTACGTTTTTACGCCGAGGGTATAAAAGCGCAAGACTTATTTTATGCATGCAAATGCAACGAGCTTGCCTTGCAACTAGGAGAAAAAATAAACTGAGCGTCAGAGTGTGGTCGCATATTGCCTTTAGTGACTGGGAACGAAAGAATAATGGCAAATATTGCCCGGCAAAGGGAGCGACTTCCTTCAACGGACTTGCCCCGTGATGGAGTCCTTTGCATACGTGACGAAAGTGGACGACGACAATGTCATGGCGGAAGTAATTTCCGAGATGAGCGGTCGAGACTCGACTTGCAATAGTGGTTGAACAGTCAAAGTGGGCTCATTTTGGCATGTATAGCAGATTCGCGACGGCGAAGGGACACTTTGTAGGGAGGTCATATCCTGTTCACCCTGGCCCTACTATATCCTGACCGGTCGCACATTAACCTGCGGAGAGAAGTAATTTTCTGAAGAAGACACGCGAAGTACCGGACACCGATGAAAAGATGGTCGCGTGTGTCGGCCAGGTCCAGAAATGCGCAACTATGTGTCATATGTCAGTTGATTTTCAATGTTAATTTTGTAAAACATACATTTAATATAATTTTGTTTGCTGTAGTTTGAAAATCACCATGGATCACGAGACTTAATTATTTCACGGAAAGAAAACGATATGAGCTGACATGATTTTTTTATATAAAGTTTGTAACGTCCGTAGTATAAATTGACGTATAATGAATTATATTTAAGGCAGTATAGCTCTTTAATTACGATCACGGCGTATTGTTAGGCTATAATTAGGTACGCCTAATTCCCGTGAAGATCGCGTTTTCAGTTGTCAGGGCGAGATACGCATCATGGTTGCGCCAGTGAACGATTAACGAGGCCAACTATTGTTGGCGCCGCAGAGACAGAGAAATTATAAGGGGAAAGGAACCGACATAACAGTAGTTTCGATCTAAATTGTCGCGATTACACTAGCAAGTGCACACAATTTCTTATTGAAAACAGACGTTAAAATGGTCAACATAACATCTATCAATACGTGCTAATCTTTATACCCTTATCACAAACGAAACGTAATGACATATATCGAAATATCTGTGTACTAATAAATTAAATGATTTAATAAAAGTCTCTTACACAATTACTGCAAACCATGTACAATTACTGCGGTTTCCATTATTAACGAGAGCGCGAGGGCAATCAGCGTTTTCATCTCGGGATTATCGACGTGCATCACACTCGCGATCGCGTTTTTACGCACTTCATTGTATACGTGCTTATGAAGCGTGAATCGTATAAAACTCCGCTCGACGAGCAAATCCACTGCGAGGAATCACGATCACGCGCGCGATCGTGACTGCGCGCCGTAATTTAGAGGCGTTGAATAGGGGCGAGTTTTCTGGACCGCACGGTAGCCATACGTCGTCACTCTTGTCTCATTCGTGAGTGATCACGGCCGATCGTATTGTGACAGGGCAGCGATTGGTACGTCGACGAGGCGAGCACGGTCCCATTGTGCCGCAGTCACGTATATCAGGAACTGAACAGTCATCGTCTTCTCCGATATAACGACGGATAGAAACTTTTATGTCGACTCACGACCCCAGTTAACGTTTAACCCGCTAACAGAACCGTCGCGCACGAGCATCTCTTTAGGATGATTATTCAAAATCAGAACTTATCGTTACTCGACCTTTAAACCTATCGAGTCGTATATATTCTCGTTATCGGTAATATTTATTAATAAATTTAATATTTATTAACTGCGGAAAGAACTAACATTCTACGCTAATTCCATAGCAGTGCCTACATAAATAAACGTCTTTTACTTTAACGAAAATTTAGAAAAAAGTCTTTTATGTTTCAGCAGCCAGATTTCTTCATATTTTTTACTATGTACCGTAAAGTTCCAAAGAATATTTGAAAACTTTGTCCATTCGATATATCGCGATTTTTCGACAGTTTTTAACACGCGGTATACAAATTTTAATAATCATAGCGCAAATTTAACAATATCGAGTAATTAAATTCGCGTGTTTTCGGAGCGGCAGAATTCACGAGAAACTGTCGTCGCGTATCGTTTTAACAACTCCAGCGGCGGGATCCTTTCCAACACACACGGCGGTTTCATTATATTATTCCGTGCGAGCGATTCGAAAACGCGAGAGTCCTTGGAAGGCGATCATCGCGATGAAAACGGGACTCAAGCTGTGCGCGAAAAGTAAAGCCGACTCCATGGAAACGGCGGGCGTTGTGCGGCCGCTCGTATTCAGCGTTAGGAACTAATTAGCACGACGCTCGGATCGAAAAGGCAACCGGCCTCGGTTATTAACGAGGAGGACGTAACGATCCTTCGAGCAGTCGGTACCGCTGACGTTTTTATAGGTTTTCGAGCGAGGAAGGAAGCGATTTGCCAGCGAGAGCGACATGGTGCTCGAACACGACTTGTTAAAAGCCGCATTACGGGCCGCGCATGTAACAATCTTACGGCTCATGCGTGTCAATCGTTATTAAGTCGAACGGCTTAATGCAACGGTGCAGAAGTAGGAAGTTTCTTCCGCGACTTCTTCCCTTTCTAAGTCAACATTTGATCCTGTAACAACGTACAATTTTACTTAACGACTGCGCGTGATCCGTGTTTTCGTGCATATGCACGAAGCCGGCCAATATATTTGCAGTTTAAATAATCACAGTTAAGCGGTAAATAAATCTATCGTTTCGATCAATCTAAGAGTAGACGAGATCAGGCTGCGTGTAATGGTATACGATGTTCAGGATTCTCGTATCACGATCGAAGCGGGATGCCGTTAACCGCCACGAGTGCGAGAAACGGCCCATAGTGATAGTCGTCGTTTCATTAACGATACAATTGCGGCTTTGTTAATGAGCCAATAAAAATACACGTTGTTATGTCGCAAGCATCACGTATGGCTCATACTCGAACGTGACTGACGCGGCCGACAGCTAATGTGATTACTGCGTGTCGTTAACATTGCGTTTTATATGCGACGAACAGAACATTTGCAGCCGATTAATGAATTTATTGTCGAGTAGATAGCAAAACATACCAAGAGGCACACAGTGATTTAATATTTAAAAAAAATGTTCTCCCTCTGGGATGTAAAAGTACATAAATTTTAATATTGGAATTGTATAACTATGCGTTTATTTATACAATTGTGTAATATATTTTACTATTTGTACGTAAATTATGTTTCTGCTATCTTATGCATTACTCGCACGTGCAGCATACGCTGTTATCAGGACGGACTGTATAATATAACGTTGCGAAAGTTCTTTGAGGATAACTATAATTAGTACGAAGAATAGATCCATTGATATATAACATCCATGGCAGAGCGTAGCGTATACGAAAGGTGGCACGGATTTAAAATGCATATATTACTCGCAGTCTCTCCATAATTCGATTAACCTAAGCGAAAATGCGCTCGTTTGTAGCGCGCATATATAACAAATGAAATCTCCTGCATAGTAATTCCATTCGGAATACGAAAGTAGAGGATGCGCCGCGGGGTCGTACGTACCTACGACGACGTCGGGCATAGGGGGGTCGGCGAGGATGGCGGACTGTTAGAGAGAGGGTGGGTGGCGGTGCTGGCGGCAGAGAGAGGGCGGATTAAAAATGTAATCCAATAATAACGCGTCTCTGGTGTCCGTGAAAGTACGTACGTATGAGACGCACGCGGTTATATGTGGGGATAGTGGCGTAGAAGTAAGGGTTACGTCGGGGCGCAAGAGCCCCTTTCGTTTCTGCCGTGAGATAATTAGCCAGCGCGGAAATACGACCGGTTTATCCGTCACAACTATAATGGTAAATAATGCCGTCCGCGAATACTCTCATAATGTAAATGACTGTGGTGTGTATTATTTTGTAAAAAAAATGTTTCGCTCGTGATTCCGTCCCCCTCGAATAACAGCACACGATCACATTCGACGTAACGATTTGATGCGTTATTGATATTTGATGGAGATACAGATAGATGGAGATAAAGACAAAGTCATCATAGTTTAACATAATTAATCAATAAAAAGTGTTGAAATGTAATATGAGCAAAAAAGATATTGAATTATGTTTTAATAGAAACCTTACAACGGTGTATACTGTCTTTATATATGAGATGACAATGTTTCCTTCCCGGTTATTTTCTGTATTTCGTGTCGTTTTCAGATTAAATAAGATATTATCTTATGTTGCTCTGATTTCACGCATATGCTACTACAATTGAAGAAAGCCTCACTTCTGTGAATATGACGTAATCGCAATCTTAATCTGTGATTATAAAAAATTCTCCTTACGTTAATCAGAAACGATCGATGCGGAATGATCTAATTTGCACATGGAAATAGTATAATTTCAACAGATTAGTGAAAGCAATTTTTAGAAAGATTCAACGCTACCCTTGGAAAACAGAATTTCGTTACGCTACTGGCCGCACATTTTCTCGCGAGCGCAGCGATGTGTGCGGGCGGCGTACGTGCCAGCACCTACGTATATCTGTAATGCCGGTACGTACACCCCCGGATGAATCTTGAGGCAGCGAAAATATCACGATGTCCGCTAACGCCCGAGCGTCGGGGGTAGGTGGCGAGAAGAGGACGAGTGTGTGTGGGCGAAGGTACGGGGCTCAAAACGGGTGGATGGAGTCCATTAGCAGACGGATGAGGATGTGTGCGCGATTATATACGTCGCCCCTGTCCTCCCGCCTCCCACCACCGCCGCGGTCCACTCAATAATGCATCACACTCCTCTATCCGACTACTCGGTCTCCGGTCCAGCACGTATGACCACTCGGGAAGTCTCTTCCTTGCCAGCGGCCACCTCATCCGCCCCACACCACCACCCTCCCGGCTTCCACGGCACCGCGGGTGCTTATTACTACCGTAGCTTTGATTTGGGTGGGAGGCTCCGACGATGAGGAAGAAGAGGGAACGGCCGCAACTACGTGTCTTTCAAAGAAAAGCGAGGATATGAGAATGTATAGCGAGCTATCGAAAACATCAGGCCGTATAGGTAAAACATGAAAATCGTGGAAATCATGGATATACACGAAATGCTTCAAAATTACCTGTTCATAATGTAAATGACTGTGGACTTATTTTTATATTAAAAAAAAAACTATATCTTTTGCGTGTAAGGATATCTCCACATGCACATATGTCCATAGGGGGACTAATTGTAAGGCAATGCGTCCACTGATACAAAATTCGTCAATTCGTATTTGATTAAATAAAATATGCATTCAAAAACGCAGATTGAATAACATGCACAAACTTACAATTTTCATCATAATGAATTGTTTTTAGCGTGAATATCATTTAATGTTTATAAGCAAGGATTGCGAAATTCCCGCGAATTGATAAGAGTCCAAACGGCGTTCAATTTCGTTTCGAAAATTCCGTTCTTACGTGACGTAAAATTTCTCGACCTTTGACCTCTCTTCGCGCGATTCAGTTTGATCCGTCGGAATAATCATTCTCGCTTCAGATCCGCGCACCTCACGCCCTGAATGCGCTACACACATATACATATGTACATATCTCGCGCGAGAAAGGGTCTCGGGCGCGGAACGATACTGAAATAATACTTGATACAGGCACCTGGAGGAAGATTCGTTCTACCGAATTACTCCACCTCCCGCCGTTGGCCCGCGCGGATTAACGGATAATCCGTACGGGAACGAGGAATTGTTGAGAGAAAAGCGGAAATGCTAATCTCTCGATGAGAGATCCCTCCCGGATACCTACGCACCACGGAGTCTTCCATTTCCGCGAGCGCCAGTATGCGTGTATACATGTACGCGCGTACACTCGTGCTAAATCACCACACACGCGCGCGCGCTCGTGTGTGCATTTAAGTACGTTTGTCTCGATTGCGTGCGAGAAACGACGAGAGAAGCGGTCCGCTCTCCAACGTGTCGTGCAAATCCTCTCAGATCGTAGCCGCCGTATCCGGCGCGCCGGCGGTTCGAACGACGCGACGGTTCCGTTCCCGTTCCCGTTCCCGTGGCGCGAAGCGGTTTATTTCGCGACTCGGACGTACCGCCGGGACTACTCGATCGCGCCTGCCGTGCGCATGCTGTGATTTCATAAAATCGCATTTGAGGCGCGGAATGACGCGGCGTCGCGTAAAGATCTCTCGCTGGAATCCCTCTCGTTGGTTGGAATTCAGAATATATCGCGCGGGAAGAATTCGAGAACATTAATATAATTGAAGAAAAAAATTGTTACCTCAACTTACACGTTATACGTACGAGATTTAATTAAGAAATATAATTAGATCAGCGACTATTTTGTATTACGGTCATTTAATCTCCGCGATATAAGGTTTATAACGGACATTTATATAGGGCGACTGGCTCGCTTCAGCGTGACCCGTGTTTCACGGCTTTCGGGGAAGCACATTTCCTTTGTTGACCCGAGTGCAGGCTTTTTGTCTTTCATCTTCGGCCGTTGCCGTGGTTTCCCATATCCAATCAATTCCGTGCTTCCTAAGTAGAGCCCGGGTGACAGACAGACACACCTCGTGACTTATAATCGCATTTTCCCACCTCCACGCGTCTCTTACGCGCCACATATACGTCGACAAGAACAGAATCAGCCCCTCCGTTAATGGCCAACGTCGAGGCTTTTAGCTAACCGAGTCTCCTTTGCCCATCGCCTCTGATCTATTCCTCGGCTAATCTGTTGATTATACGAGGCCGTCTGGCAATACGTTATCGAAACCGATGGGAATCCTTTTCCTCCCTCTTCCCATGTGTATCTTACCCTCGCGTCCTTCTCAACGATCAGGCATATATCTCTCGAGATACTCGTAGAAATGCGTTTTTGGTCTTTAAGGAGGGTGGCCGGGCGCAACATAGTACATTAGATATAGAAATAACCTCGGACAATATAAATATGAAATAATGTTTATATAAAAAAATAAAATGTACAAAATTTTTTTACGTAAAAAAAACAGCAAATAGAATTTCCTTTATTCTCGTATCATTATGTCATACGTAAAATAAAACATGTTATAATACATCAATAAAAATATTACGGGATCACAATTGGAAGGTAAGTTTTTCTATCTAAAGTACCATTTGAAAAAGACAACTCATTTAGACGGAATATATTCTATATCTATATATAGAGTTGATAATCTTTCCTCTAGTGAAACAAACGAAGCGAAAAAGAGTGAATCGCTATTCTTTATTCTCACCCGACGACAGACGACGGATTGCTTCAGATTCCTTGTACATAGACATTGCCGGAGTCCGCGGGGCAATTATCCGGCAGATAGCATCGTAGGACTTAACCTACTATCACTTTGGTTTATTGCGCGTTATATTTCAGCACGTGGGAACCGCGTGGAGTTTTCAATGGGACCCGGTGCGAAGAAGGTTGCCCAATGATCGCTCCGATAGCGGTTTCAGATCGCCGGAAACCTACTTTTCCATAAAATGCAACCGTTCGTGTTATACTTATCCGCTCAAGCTGGATTCGGTCGATGACATCAAAGGGAGAAACAATCACGAGAAATTAGATATCGAAGAAACTCGACTGACAGTTGAAAAAAAAAAACGTTTTTAAGCGTTTTATTACCTCTCTCTCTTCATGCGGTTTTACATTATAAACTCCGGATTATTTCGAGGCGTTTTACAGAGTTACAAAAGCCTATACATACTAATCAATTTTCCAATTATCTCAACAAGGAATTAATTGTCTTTGATGCTAATATGCATGTAATCATGCAATTAGTTCATTGATCTGAGACTTATTCGATATTTTAATACTTCATTAGTTGCTTCTTAATTTCACATAAAATAGAAACGTCTAAATAAGAGCAATTAGAATAAAAATGTTATAATTGCACTATGGCAATAATTAAGGAAGAAACGAGATGTCGAAACTTGGCCGTCAAAGCGTTATGCGTATTCATATATTCATGAAAAATAAGAAACCGAGCAACTAACGACTCGTTAGTTCTTTTAAGTGATAATTTATTTATCTTTCTGGAATAGTCTCAGTGTCTGCACGAGCGATCCCAGAGCGGCCGGGCACGACCGACCATTGTTAATTCCTGGCTGCTAATTATGGAAAAATACGGCAGTCGCTCTGCGCTCAAAGATCGACCGCATAACGACAGCGGAAAACCATTAACGTTCCTGCTGTTTGGTTTTAAAGTCGGCGCGGTAACGGATATCTCTGGAAAATTTAATCGAAACACTTGTCGGTCTTAACGTTCGCACTAAAAACAACGACACGCTTGATATTTAAAAACACATTCGCGATTATCATACATAATTGTCTAATAGCTTAATTCGAGGATCGAATATGATAATTCATAATAAATGCTATTATTAATTAAAATCACTCTTTCAAGATAATATAATTATATCTGACTTTTGACATAACGGGATAATTTTTATTAAAAATTAAAAACCGATTAATTAATATTTAATTGTATTATATAATAATTGCAGTATATTATCAACAGTTCAATTATTATTAACAGGTTTATTATTATCAACAGTCTATTAATATCAATATCACCGAGTTCGCGATATCCGACGCTTCGAGGGACGCAGAATACGAAGAAGAACACAGGTACAAAGCGGCGGGAAATAACTTTGAAAAAGTGCGTTTCCCCCGGTTAAACGTAAAAGTCTTAAATGTAACGCGCCGCTCGGTCGCTACCTTTCCCGGCCCCCTTTTATCGCACAAAGGGGTAAAACCTAACCTACCGTCCGCCTAACGTATCCCGCTTTTCGTCGCAAAAGAGACCCCCGAGGGTGTGCACGGGGGTGGAACCGGGAGAGAAGGGGTGCGGACGACGGCCGTGAGCACACATGGGCGCGCGCACACGAACAAACGGACGGACCGTGCCGACTCTTATGATGGACGTAATTAAAACTTTTACAGCGGCATACTAAAATGCAAATAAAACGATACGCGGGTTCTCTCGGAACCCCTCCCTTTGCCCGTGGAGGTATCCACGGCGATAGGTAACACACACGGCCGGGCACGGTTTTTCGCGCGGTGAAAAGGACGGCGCTCGCCTCACCGCATCTCGCCTCGCCTCGCCTCGCCTATGCCTCGGAGCTGAAAGGCGTCGGGCGTGGATGCGACATGATAATTACGGCGATAATGACCGCGGACATGAGACCGGGTCGATCGGAGCTGGACTTGGTTGCTCCTCTTGCTTCTCCAAAGGATGCGCGCCATCACAGCGGCTCCGACATCTCTCCAACGTGCGTCACCTGCGGCTTTCTGATCAATTGCCATTTGCAAAACTATAATTGCGCAAGGACATCGAATATGTAACTCGAACAAATTTGAATTATTCATTTAAAAAATTGCAAATCTTATTTAAACTCTTTAGATTTACAAATTAGGCTGAAGCCTGCTAAACGATGGTCTTTCAACAAAAGTTAAGTATCGAGTCCCGTTATTAATTGAACGGGTGTAAGAGCGATTTTCTGCGTTAAACAAATTTGCGAGAGCAACCACGACTCTTTGCACGAGAAAAGTGATTAAGTCGTACTACGTGCTATGCGCCTAACGAAAATAGCGCGTAATTACCGCGCGGTTCTTACACGAGCAGATCGTATCAGTGATAGGTAGTTAATGCGGCCGGGCCCGCGCAACAGGGAAGAAGATTGACGAAAAAATACATTGGAGTTAATTAATCCCCTTTATATTCAGCGGCGGCGGTTTTCTAATTCTCACGCTTAATAGCCTGCCCGCGCCGCAATGTGCGTGCGTATGCAAATCGACGGCGGAATAAAACGAAGGCAAAAATCCGCGAAGCTCAGATTTCTCCTATCACAAACCGAGTAAACTACCCGACACGATCGTACGGGCACCATCGACACGCCTGCATCAGACCGCCAATTAATTCAAACCTAGTCTCTTCGGCGTGCGTTTACGACACCTCACGTCCGGAGTTCACTGTAGGTGTAGGAGTAAGACAGTGGAACTTGCGTCAAGTATTCTACGTCCTCGCGGCAACGATTATTAGTGCGTAACCGAAAAGAGAAGGTGATTTACTCGTGGTGTAATGACATCGGAACCGGTACGACGAGTAAGCTGCGCAAAGAAAGCGTTTACGGGAACGTACCGGTTTGAGGAAATGGTCCTTTTTAAAAAAATAGACGCAAGCGTAGAATGGCAAAATGTAATACTACTTCCTAATGAGCATAATAATAAGCATAATAATTATACAACACGTAATAGTAGAACAAACGCCAGCGCGTTCTCTCTGTTTGAATCTTTTTCAAATATTCCTCTTGTTCTACTATTTACAAATTAGATTTGTTTTCTTAACGTTTCTGATGATTTCTCAAGAAGAATGTAACGTCTTCATGTTATAACACAACCTTATCAATATAAATAAATCAATTACGTTTCGTTCCAGAACGATCATCGTATGTACGTGAGCTTCTAACAATAAGTCAAAAGAAACAATAGAAATTTATGAGGAAGAATACCACCATTGTCCATTCGACGCGAGTTTACGCATAACGAGGGCCGCTGATTCGGCATCAGCGCCCGCCAATTAATTCGGCTCAACTCTCTTTGGCGCGCACTTACGTCACTCCACGTCCGGAAATCCGCGGCGGTGGAAGATAGCGCGGTCCCGCGCGAGGAGGCGCGCGCGAGCGCGAACGCGCTGATTAACCCGGTGATAATTAGCATACAATAAGAATCCTCGGATAGATCGGGCCTGGTAGACGAGTCAGAAAGCCGAGCTTACACGGGGCACCCATCACTCCTCCCACCAGATATCAATCGCTCACCATCAGCACCCTCGCACCCGTCCGCCACGTTGCGTCTCTTCCCCCTGCGCCTCCCACGCTACCACCGTTCCCTCCGGTTCCTCCTCCTCGCCTCCTCGCTGGGCTCTTGACCGAGCCGGCCCGGCCGTTTGACTTAATCAGTAATCGCTAATTGCCCGGCTGACGCACCTCGGCCTAACGGACGAGGAAACGTATGCAAATCGCGCGGAATTATCTCTCTCCGACAATTAGACGAGTATCCTTGCTCGCGCGTATAATGCCATTTCCGGTTGCGTTAAACCCGCCGCTCGCCTCCCTCCCCTTTCCTTACGACGCGCGTTACCGAACGTGCGTGCCCCATACAGGGACGATTTTACTCTTTCGTTTCTTCGAAGAAGCGTATCGGCACCTGCGGTTTTCACGCGTGGCGGAGCACGGAGTCAGTCGAATGGACAATGTAATGGACGTTGCTTTATTTTTTTCTTTTCTCTCGGTTATTCTGCTGATTTTTCGAATAATCAAATATCGCAGGTTACATGAAATTACACAAAATTTTACATACGTGAAATATCAATTGAATAACCAACTAGTGAGAAACCAATTATAATATTTGATGCAATTATGCATTTCAAGCAAGAGGTACAAGTTGAAAACCGCGCAGCGCTCGTTTTTTCCATCCTGTCGACACCGCCGCGGGCGTCGATGGTCATCTACGCTCCCATCGTTCGTTATTAATGGAGTGGCCAAATAATTCATGGATAGCGCCCGCTGCCGATTTCGAACCGCCAGCTGCTCTCCCTCGCCGTTCCGTTACACGCCCGCATTTTTTTTTCCAGATACATCCGACACGGCTTTATGGCTTTGGCCATTCGCTCGTGTCAGTTGATTGCCACTGATGTCCAATGGCGACCACGACAGTGGCACGGGAGCATGAATATTCATCTGCCTTTCGTAAGGAAGGTTCTCGCGGTTGCGAAAGGGTTCGAGGCGTGAAAGGGGCGATGGCGAAAGGGTGGAGAGAGGTTGGATACTAACGAAAGAACGGTGATGGGGGTTGAAAGAGAGGGAGCGAGATAGGGAGGAGAGAGAGATTGATAACGGATATGCAATGGTCTTCCGCTTTTTCACAATGTTTGCCCCGAACGCCCGGTCGTGGCGATAAGCGCGGGGATGCAAACTACACGGCGAGTGCGCCGCCACGTTTTTAATTAATGTCGATAAAGTTCATCGCGGCAAGTCGAGACGCTACCGTGGAATTATTCAAAAGCCGTCCGGCCGTGCGCATATTAATTATAAAGTTCCAACGGGGACGCTCCTGTTTACGTATCGGCGCGTCCGTAAGCGCGAAAAGACGATTGCGCTTTGAGTAAATACGAGAACGGAAATGAAAATAGCCATGATATGTTAGTTGAACAGAACACATCGTATCTGCATGCCCAATCCCTAATTTTTTATCATTCGTAACATTGTCCATATGCATTACGTAAAATTTATGCGGTCACGTGAAAAGGAGATAATAAATTTTTTTCAATTCATGAATTAACAATTGCTGATAAGTATACTACATTTTTCTATCTACCATTCCATCAAATTTTTATCTTATAATGTTCTTTTAATATTACACATATTATTAAATTAATGTAACTTCAGATCAATACGATAAGTATTTCTGATTAATTTTGATAAATCAGTTTATCATGTTGTTTGATAAAATAATAAGCCAGGTTGCAAACATTACGCATAATAAAGTTGCAATAAAACATAATCCGTGAACGTCTACATCGAGATAAGTTTGACACAAAACAAATTATTAAGCGCGACATCTATATAAATATTATTTATTCTATCGGTCGTTATTATAATATACAAGCTATATTGTGCGAAAAATATCACGTATCTTTTTTCTAAACTTCATTTGCCAGAAAAGTCCGCCGTTAATTTAAAAACATATAAATATCACGTGTTTTCTTAGAGGCGACGCTCGACGATCGAGGATACCCTGTAACATACACTGCCTGCCGTTGCACTTGATACCATTAAGTATGCTAATGGTAATTACTGTTATAATCAGCGACATCAATCGGGTGCGTACACGTAGAAGGCCTTCATTGAATAATTACACGTCGCTATGGCGCGTTGAAGATGAGTCGAGTCGATACACGACGGAACGTTAAGAGGGCCTACGTGTGCGTGCATGTTTTATGGATAAACAATGATGGGTGCTACTATACTGCGATTAGAGAGAAACATACAATGTACAATGTACTGGAAATAACCATCTGGGAAAAAGTAACATTTCTTTAAATTATTTTAAAAAAGACAATCTTACAGCTTCAAAAATGCTTTAAATGTGCGAGCGTTTAAGATATACTCATATTTTCGCAAACTCAGCTTAAACGCAATATACTCGGACTCATTTAAGCTCATGGCTTTCTTATTTAGATCATCCTCTTTCTCAAAATTTGTATACTAAATAATTAACAAGTTAAAGAGTATGCGGCATATTCTCATGCTAGACCATCGAAGTTGCGATAAACAATAAACTAAAATATGAAAATAGAGGAAAGAAAGGTGGAAAAGTGTAGGCGAGACAGAAACTGGTTATGTTTTTCCCTAATGCGTCCTTCGGCGGTAAAACATCGAAGGGATCGTCCTGAGAACGTTCAATGCATGAGCGCACATTAGTGCGTACACGCTGCACCTCGAGTCTTAATGCATTTAATTGTTGCCTGGGTGCGTAGTTAGCGGCTGGTTAACCATACTGATTACGCCCGATACATTTCTTATGTCGACGTTAGCGGCCGGTAACGTGCCCGGGAAAAGCGTTCGTGTGTGTCGTCTGGAAAAACCCTGGAGGCGATGCACCTCGGTATTCGAATAAAACGCGCTTCCTTTCCGTGCTTACGGTCTTGATAGATGTTTGTCGGCAGACTTAATTTATACAGACAATTTCCAGATTACAACGCAGTCAAGTTCACGTGCGTGTGTATGAGAAATGATTGAAAAAATAATAAAACCCACTATCCATGCCAAAGCGAGCTTATGTATGTTTAATGTTGCTATCTGTCTCAATAATTACGATCTCGTTAAACATTCGGAATATATCGTGCGAGACGTTTGCGTAAAACTGTTTTAAAAGTTGCACGTGTCTGCGTTGTGTACACGTATTTGCCCGAACTATTTCGCGTGTTCGGCTATAGCGAGGTCGAGTTTAATTAAAATCGCATTAATGTGCAAATGGATCCGTAATTGATACGCACTATTCAAATATCAAACAAGTGTCTTTAGCACTGATAAATAGACGAGCGTTGTTGACGCAGCGACGTCAAAAAATACAGAGGTTGATTGCAGATTTATGTATTTAAAAATAATAATCGCGATTATATATATTTTAATCAATTCCTATCTGATAGATTTACACCCGCATGAATATACATGCGTATTTGTTGAAATAAAACATTCTCCGGTGTGCCTTCTTTGTTATATTTATCGTCGCAGCCATCGCTCTTGGAAAGGTTCACTATCCTCGGCGAGTAAAAAACACATTCGTGCGCAACACGTGCATGCCCGTAAGAGCGTACGCACGTCTGAATTATATCGTGAGTGAAATTTGGCAAGGAAGCAAGTGGAATGTTTCGACACCACGATGTGGAACAACGTTCTCTTAAGAGTGACTACATACCGTTTCCCGGATCAACGATAAGCAACACGAACGCACGCCCGTGCATGTATACACGCGCGCCGACATGATGTCGTTAAAATAAAGGATGAATCTCCGATGCCGAGGTCGACCCGTTTCGTTAATTCGTAAGTTACACGCCGAGCGTTACGGTCCGACTTCCTTTTTCGTATGCCGCAGGAGAATCGGCATTTTTCTTGCTTTAAAGGTGAAGATGGCGACGTGGCATTAAAATACAATGGCTGACACAGTGTGAGCGCGCTCGGCTCGTAAATAACTCTAATCGGGATCGCTAATTACAGATTACAGTTTGCGCACACGTCTACACGCTACTGCTCCTATTCTTATACTGCGCGGGCAAAAACGTCCAAGATAATGTTAGATTTAGAATAAAAAGAACGATTTTTAACTAATGGAAATTCGAAAACTTTCCACACAATATTACAATTTGCTTAATAAAATTTTTTAGTAGGTATATAATTTGATTTCTTAATATATAATGCAATAAATCAATGCACTTTAGCATGTAAGTTACGTGATTTTTGTTATTCATGCAAACGTACGTGAGAAAATACATTTAAGATTTGTTTTAGCCTAATGTAGAGAGAGAGAGAGAGAGAGAGAGAGAAAGAGAGAGAGAGAGAGAGAGGGAGAGGGAGAAAGAGGGGAAGAGAGAGGAGAAGAGGAAGAAGGAAAGAGGGAGAGGGGGAAGGGGGAAGGGGAGGGGGAGAGGGAGAGAGGGAGAGAGAGAGAGAGAGAGAGAGAGAGAGAGAGAGAGAGAGAGAGAG